>NC_142356.1:44694370-44766870 GCF_059441175.1 Urocampus carinirostris | reverse complement strand
TTTTATAGCAATTTTGAAGGGCCGTAGCTAATTTGTGGTTCAGGGCTTCGCAAGTCCAAAAAAAAAAATACATAAATAAAAAAAAAATAATAATAATAATTAAGCAATTTTGAAGGGGCGTCGCTACTTCGCAGATTTTCACTTTTCGCGGGTGGTTTTGGTCCCCATTAACCGCGATAACCGAGGGATTACTGTACACACACATTCATAACGTAAATTCTGGACTATAGAGCGCACCTAATTATAAGCCGCACCCACCCCTTTTTAAGTGTTTTGCCACTTTTGTACTTACACATGCCGCACCTGTGTATAAGCCGCGCGCGCGCATTGAAACTTGTGACTCAATCACAAGTTTAACCCAGAACAGGCTGTTAGATCCACAATTGTAACTGAATTTTTGGTTTGAACAAATGTATTGACACTAATAACAGCAAACAAACAATGTGAGGTTTGAACAACCCTTCTCGACAATCTTAACAGCAATCGAGCATATTCACAATTTCGTTATGTCTGGGGAGGGGTTTTGGGGTTTTTAAGGGTTATTGTTTTATCTTCGTTATTCATTATCCATTATCCGTTATCGGTCAGTTCATAATACGCTACAAAGCCCAGGAGTTGCATCTACTGTATCTATCTATTTATCTATCTATTGTATCTATCTAGACACTTACTCTCAGCCAAAAGGCCAAGCTAAGGTCCTAGCCCTAAAGCCTTGCTGCGATCATTGCAAATGCACCGTTCCCGGAGGTACTGCAATACCGGGCCGATGCGTGGAGTGGACAGAGCAAGCTCTTATGTCTGGCAATATGACGTTTTAGGGGTTTTTAAGGGTTATTGATCGATCTACTTCCGGCGCCGTCACGAATGGCAGCCACTCCAGCAGCTCCCGTGTTATTTTCGCTACTTTTGTGATTTACTTATTTATTTATTTATTTTTGCTTACTTTATCAGTGCCTTGCAACACTTGGATTACTTTCTATCCTATGGATATGGGTTTCAACTCGCAAAAATACGTATATTCAAGAAACCTACTCCTCGACCTGAAGAACTCTCGAGCCGGCACGGTCCCACTTTTACCTAACGAGGTGAGGCGACCCTACCGGGGTTGCAGAGCCGGTGCTAAGGTAAAAGCTAAGCGGCTAGCGGCGAAGTGGTGATATAAGCCCACGGTACCGTCCATAATCATGGGGAATGTCAACTCCCTACCGAATAAGATCGACGAACTGGCTGTGCTTGTGAAAGACATCAAAGCATACAGGGAGTGCAGCTTGCTTTGCTTTACGGAAACGTGGCTTACGTCTAGCATCACGGACGCTAACATCGCGCTAAACGGCTTCTGCGCTGTTCGGGCTGACAGAGGGACAAAAGTCAGTGGGAAGCGCAAAGGAGGGGGACTGGCTATCTACGTGAACACGAGGTGGTGTAACCCCGGGCATGTAAAAACAAAGATTTCTATCTGCTGCCGTGATGTCGAACTTTTGGCTGTAAGTCTTCGTCCCTATTACATGCCCAGAGAGTTCGGACACGCCATTGCTGTCATTGTTTACATCCCACCGCGCGCTGATGCGGAAGTAGCGTGTGACGTCATCCACTCCGCGGTGGCAAAACTTCAGACACAACACCCGGAGGCTGCAATGTTAATCTCTGGGGACTTCAACCACATGACACTTGATAAGACACTGCCCTCTTTCGTCCA
The DNA here is from genome assembly GCF_059441175.1 of Urocampus carinirostris. Lineage (NCBI taxonomy): Eukaryota > Metazoa > Chordata > Actinopteri > Syngnathiformes > Syngnathidae > Urocampus > Urocampus carinirostris. The sequence continues at coordinate 44,765,174 of NC_142356.1, read as the reverse complement.
GTATGTGAACTGCAAGACCAGGGGAAATAGGACTATTGACCTTCTGTATGCGAATATAAAAAATGCATACAGCGCTAAACCACTGCCTGCCCTTGGAAAAGGAGACCACAACCTCATTCTGCTTAAACCACAGTACAAACCAAAAGTGAGGAGGCTACCAACAACCACACGCTCATTTAGAAAATGGTCCACCGAGGCAGAGCAGGCTCTGAGAGACTGCTTTGGATGTACGGACTGGGATGTCCTGCTAGGGTCCAGCAGTAGGGACATTGAGGAGATGGCAAACTGCACTACTGACTACATTAAGTTCTGCATGGACAATGTTGTTCCTATAAAGACTGTACGCTGCTATGCCAACAACAAGCCCTGGATCACGAGCGACATCAAGTGCCTTCTGAACCAAAAGAAGAGGGCCTTTAAAAATGGTGATGATCAGGAGCTAAAACGAGTACAGAAGGAGCTCAAAGTCCAGCTACGGAAAGGAAAGGAGCAGTACAGGAGGAAGTTGGAGAAAAAGCTGCAGAACAACAACATGAAGGAGGTGTGGGAAGGGATGAAAACAATTACTGGCTGCAGCACCAAGCAGGGTGTGGATGTGGATATAGATGTGGGGCGAGTCAACCAGTTGAACAACTTTTTCAACAGGTTTGACCACTCCGCCTCATCCTCATCCCTGAGTAATGCAGCTGTCCTTCCCCCTCCCCCTCTGGACACTAGCATGGAAGACATCCCCCCACTAAAAATAACTTCAGCCCAGGTGTGTGGAGAGCTGAGAAGGCTACGAACCAGCAAGGCAGCTGGTCCGGATGGAGTATCCCCCCGACTGCTGAAAGCCTGTGCGTCTGAGCTGGGAGACCCTCTACAGCGCATCTTCAACCTGAGCCTTGAACAGGGGAGGGTCCCTCAGCTGTGGAAAACATCCTGCATCATCCCAGTCCCAAAGAAATCAAGACCTGAGGAACTCAACGACTTCAGGCCGGTCGCCCTGACATCACATGTGATGAAGACCATGGAGCGGCTGCTGCTGCACCACCTGAGGCTACAGGTCCGTCACGCCATCGACCCACTGCAATTTGCTTACCAGGAGAAGGTGGGAGTGGAGGATGCTATAGTATACATGTTACACCGATCCCTCTCACACCTGGATAGGGCGAAGGGGGCTGTGAGGATTACATTTTTGGACTTCTCCAGTGCCTTCAATACCATACAGCCTCTGCTACTGAGTAGGAAACTGACAGAGATGGGAGTTAGCTCACACCTTGTAGAATGGATTACTGACTACCTGACAGGCAGACCCCAGTATGTGAAACAGGGGGGCTGTACATCGGACACTGTGGTTAGCAGCACAGGATCTCCGCAGGGGACCGTTCTCTCTCCGTTCCTATTCACTCTATATACATCGGACTTTAAGTACAACTCTGAGTCCTGCCATGTGCAAAAGTTTGCCGACGACACTGCGATCGTGGGATGTATCAGAAACGGGCAGGAGGAGGAGTACAGGAAATTGATTCAGGACTTTGTCCGATGGAGCGACGCAAACCACCTGCACCTAAACACCACCAAGACCAGAGAGATGGTGGTGGACTTCAGGAGAACCAGAACTCACCCGGTTCCTGTAACCATCAAGGGAGAATGTGTAGAATTTGTCCAGACCTACAAATACCTGGGTGTGCAGCTGGACAACAAACTGGACTGGACTGCCAACACAGAAGCTCTATGTAGGAAAGGGCAAAGCCGACTTTACTTCCTCAGAAGGCTGGCCTCCTTCAACATCTGCAAAAAGCTCCTGAAAATATTCTATGAGACAGTAGTGGCAAGCGCCCTCTTCTATGCGGCAGCGTGTTGGGGAGGCAGCGTCAAGAAGAAGGATGCCTCTCGTCCTAAGAAACTGGCTAGGAAAGCGAGCTCTGTTGTGGGCAAAGAGCTGGACAGCCTAACAACAGTAGCTGAGAGACGAGCACTGAAAAAGCTGAGGTCAATCATGGACAATCCATCGCATCCACTACACAGCATTATCTCCAGACAGAAGAGCAGTTTCAGCGACAGACTGCTGTCACTGTCTTGTACTACGGACAGACTGAAGAGATCTTTTCTTCCTCATGCCATGAGGCTCTTTAACTCCACCCGGCAGAGTAAAGGCCCACATTAAACCACACCACCTACATTGGATATTACCGAATCTTACTGCAATATGTATTCTGTGTAGCACTATTTAGTTACTCTATATAACACGCTACAGTGGGCATTTGCACGTCACACTGGGTATTTGTATATTGTATTCTTTTGGCTTTATTATTGTACTGTTCTCAGCTCAGGGATGCTGCTGGAAATGTGAATTTCCCTTAGGGGATGAATAAAGTATCTATCTATCTATCTATCTATCTATCTATCTTCGTTATTCATTATCCATTATCCGTTATCGGTCAGTTCATAATACGCTACAAATCCTAGGAGCCGGTACACTTACTCTCAGCCAAAAGGCCAAGCTAAGGTCCTAGCCCTAAAGCCTTGCTGCGATCATTGCAAATGCACCGTTCCCGGAGGTACTGCAATACCGGGCCGATGCGTGGAGTGGACAGAGCAAGCTCATATTCCATATCCGAAATGCAAAAATCAAAGATAGTGACTTCAAAGGCCAAGCTAAGAACCTAGCATCAAAGCAAAAGGCCAAGCTAAGGACTTAGCATCAAGGCCAAGCTAGGGACCTAGCATCAAGGCCAAGCTAAGGACCTAGCATCAAAGGGGTTTTTAAGGGTTATTGATCTATCTTCGTTATTCATTATCCATTATCCGTTATCGGTCAGTTCATAATACGCTACAAAGCCTAGGAGCCGGGACACTTACTCTCAGCCAAAAGGCCATGCTTAGGTCCTAGCCCTAAAGCCTTGCTGCGATCATTGCGAATGCACCGTTCCCGGAGGTACTGCAATACCGGGCCGATGCGTGGAGTGGACAGAGCAAGCTCATATTCCATCTCCGAAATGCAAAAATCAAAGATAGTGACTTCATAGAAAGTACACAAAAGGCCAAGCTAAGGACCTAGCATCAAAGCCTTGCTAGTACTCAATTTTAGAACCACAGTTGGCATCATGAATGGAAAATGATACCCGTATTTAACGTATGATGCAGACTTGTAAAGTCCGGGTCCCGTTGAAAGTAATCCAAGAAAACAAAATGTATATTTCCAAAGTTAAGGGTGGGAAAAATATATATCCACTATTGTCCGCTGCAACAACAGACAGATCTACCGGTAACTCAGCTTTACTCCACTTCCCATCAGCCCTCGTTTGCTCCCCCCCTTCTTTTTGATTCGCTCGTAGAACACATAACAGAATAAATATCTAAAGTAAATGCATTACAAAAATATAAATACATATTATACATGGTTACACATATTTACGAAGAAAGACGGTACACCGAGAGAGTTTTCAAAGCTTTAATAATAATAATATTTTCATCCCAAACCGTGCCTTTGAAAGGTACCAACACGCTAGTAGGATCACGCTCGCAATGCATCAAGCGTGCCTGTCAAAAACAAGCATCCCGCCTGGACGGCCAACGGCATCTGCTTCACGGCCAGAAACTTCTGGCTTTGATGCTAGGTCCTTAGCTTGGCCTTTGGCTAAGTTGATTTTTGCAATCCGGAGATGGAATAAGAGCTTGCTCTGTCCACTCCACGCATCGGCCCGGTATTGCAGTACCTCCGGGAACGGTGCATTTGCAATGATCGCAGCAAGGCTTTAGGGATAGGACCTTAGCTTGGCCTTTTGGCTGAGAGTAAGTGTCCTGGCTCCTAGGCTTTGTAGCGTATTATGAACTGACCGATAACAGATAATGGATTATGAATAACGAAGATAGAACAATAACCCTTATAAACCCCAAAACCCCTATCTTTAAAGGGCTCATTCCTATAGTTTTTGACCGGCTGTGGTTTTTTAAACTGGCTGCCCATGTGCTGGACTTGTCACCACTCCTTAGCTTGGCCAGCTTGGCCTTTGATTATTGCATTCTGGAGATGGAATAAGAGCTTGCTCTGTCCACTCCACGCATCGGCCCGGTATTGCAGTACCTCCGGGAACGGTGCATTCGCAATGATCGCAGCAAGGCTTTAGGGCTAGGACCTTAGCTTGGCCTTTTGGCTGAGAGTAAGTGTCCCGGCTCCTAGGCTTTGAAGCGTATTATGAACTGACCGATAACGGATAATGAATAACGAAGATAGATCAATAACCCTTAAAAACCCCTATCTTTAAAGGGCTTGGAGGCCAATGATCCTATAATGGCAAGGATTTGGCGCCTTCATTGGCCCGGTATTGCAGTACCTCCGGGAACGGTGCATTTGCAATGATCGCAGCAAGGCTTTAGGGCTAGGACCTTAGCTTGGCCTTTTGGCTGAGAGTAAGAGTCCCGGCTCCTAGGCTTTGCAGCGTATTATGAACCGACCGATAACGGATAATGGATAATGAATAAAGAAGACAGAACAATAACCCTTAAAAAATCCCCCCCTATTGACACTAACAAAGATGTTATATAATGAAATTGTGAATATGCTTGATTGCTAATAAGATTTTCGAGAAGGGTTGTTCAAACCTCACATTGTGTTTGCTGTTAAAAACGTCATATTGGAATATAATATTGTGAATGTGCTTAATTGCTGTTGAGATTGTCATGATTGTTTTCTGTTATTAGTGTCAATAAATTTGTTCAAACCCCCCAAAAAAAATTCACGGTAGATCGTCCTCAACTTCCTCCTCATAACTATCGCCATCAAGGGCATCTTTCTCATTATTGGAACGTACCTTTACTTTACAGACAATGTATGCATAAACTTGGAGGTTGCAGTCTTTCTTGGCGCACATATTCTTCTGGTCTTAATCTTACCTTTTATACTCCAGCGCCACTGGTGGCCATTAGAAAAATTACATAAATTGGCCGCTTCACTGAATAAGCCGCAGGGCTGAACATTTGGGAAAAAAGTAGCGGCTTATAGTCCGGAATTTACAGTATATATTTACACACACATACATACATATATAGATTCAGATTCAGATATACTTTATTGTCATTCTAGTACACGTGTATAAAGAACGAAATGTCGATACATCTGACCCGTACAGTTTCCTTGAATGTACTGATATAAATAAAATGTATTGAGTTGGAGTATTGAAGTACTAATAATATACTAAATAATTATGGCTATGTATAGTATTATACAGTAGTGCAAAGATATACACATACATACAGATATTTACGCACATACATACACATATATATATATATATATATATATATATATATATATATTGTGACAATGAAATTGGGCATGACACTCCAGTTTTACACATTCACAGTGAGGTATGAGCCAAGAAGATAAAGGAACAGAGAAGATAAGGTTATAAAACAAGGGGGATACAAAATATTTACACAAGAAATGTCGGCATGTGGGATGTTACATACAGTTGTTATCGTGATACATAGTCATCATAGTGCAGAAAAAAGAAATGGTCAGACATTGTGCAAGGTGAGCAGTAAACATAGTGCAGTCGACATGTGCAAGAACATAGACATAAGTACCATTATATTCGTATGAGGTAGTGTTGGCAAGAGTTTTCAGTTTTATTGTGCGGTGTCTGTTTTGAGCAGTGAACAAACATAATGCAGTCAGCATGTACGTGAGTACCATTTTACATTCGTGTGAGGTAGTTTTTTGCAAGAGTTTTCAGTTTTTTGTGCGGTGTCTGTTTAGGGTGGTAATGGCTGTGGGGAAGAAACTGTCTCTGAGTCTGTTTGTTTTTGCTTTGTGTGACCTGTAGCGCTTGCAGGAAGGCAGCAGGTCGAAGAGGTGGTGGCCGGGGTGAGAAAAGTCCTTGATGATGATTTCTGCTCTGCTGAGGTAGCGAGAGCAGGCAATGTCGTCCAGACTGGGCAGAGAGCAACCGACGATTTTCTGGGCTGTTTTGATGACCCTCTGGAGCTTTTTCCTGTCTGCTGCTCTGCACCCAGCATACCACACCGTAATGCAATGTTAGAATGCTCTCCACTGTGGCTTTGTAAAAGGACACCTGCAGCTGCTGTTTTAGATATTACTGTAATGCACTACTTTCCGGTCTTCCGATGACCAGACTCAAGAGTCTTCGGTTGGTACAAAATGCTGCAGCGAGGCTTTTGACTAGGACAAAAAAGTACGATCACATCACCCCAATTTTGGCTAACTTGCATTGGCTCCCTGTTAGCCTAAGATGCGATTTTAAGGTTCTCCTATTACTATACAAAATCATACATGGACATTCCCCCTCAGATCCTTCAGATCTGATTTCCCCCTATGTCCCGGCCCGAAGCCTTCGTTCCGAGCGCGCCGGTCTCCTGGGGATCCCAAGAGCCAAGAAGTGTTCCGCTGGTTCGAGAGCGTTCTCCATCCGGGCACCGGTGTTGTGGAATGCTCTTCCCCCTGAGATCCGATCTGCTGCCTCAGTGGACATGTTTAAGTCTAAGCTTAAAACTCACTTCTACTCTATAGCATACAAATAACCTAAACTTCTTATATGTAATAACTTGTGAAGCCCTTTGAGACTATTTGTGATTAAGGGCTATCCAAATAAAAATGACTTGACTTGACTTTTTCCTGAGCACTCTCAGGAAGTGCAGTCGCTGCTGGGCCTTCCCTACCACCGCTCTGGTGTTTGCAGACCAGGAGAGGTCGTCAGAGATGTGCACACCCAGAAATTTGAAGGAGTGGACTCTCTCTACACAGTCTCCTTTTATGATGATTGCTTCTGGATTCCTGCCATTCCTTCTGAAATCCAGAATCAGTTCTTTTGTTTTTGTGGTGTTCAGTATGAGGTGGTTTTCCAAACACCACGTTGAAAGTGACTCCACCTCATCCCTGTATCCTGCTTCGTCCCCTTCAGAGATGAGGTCGATCAAGGTGGTATCGTCAGCGAACTTAATTATAGTGTTTGTGGGGTGGGTCGGTGAGCAGTCGGAGCTGTAGAGGGTGAAAAGCAGGGGGCTCAGTGCACAACCTTGGGGGGAGCCAGTGTTCAGTATTAGGGTGGGAGAGACGTGGGTACCGGGTTTTACGGACTGTGGGCGGCTGGAGAGGTAGTCCATTATCCAGTGGCAGATGGAGGGAGAGAGTCCTAGGTGTGCAAGTTTCTCCACCAGGATCTCCGGGATAATGGTGTTGATGGCTGAGCTGAAATCCAGAAAGAGCATTCTGACGTAGCTCCCCCGGTGCTCCAGGTGTTTCACCACGGTGTGAAGTGCTGTGTTTATGGCGTCGTCAGTGGAGCGGTTTGCCCTGTAGGCAAACTGGTGGGGGTCCAGTGTGAGTGGCAGGGAGTTTTTGATGTGCTGGGACACCAACCTCTCGAAGCACTTCATGACCACAGGCGTAAGAGCGACAGGCCTGTAGTCATTGAGGCTTTCCACTGCTGACTTTTTGGGGATGGGAATGATGGTGGAGGTTTTGAGGCAAGGTGGGACGGTCGCCTGTGACAGGGACCGGTTGAAGATGGTGGTGAGGACCCAGCTAGCGGATCAGAACAGTCCCTGAGTACCCTCCCTGGTACTCCATCCGGGCCAGTTGCCTTCCTGGGGTTTATGGTTTTCAGCGCACGCCTAACTTCGTGCTCCTGAAATGTGAGTGAGTTGCTGCTGGTTGTTGGTGGGTGTGATGTGGCTGTTTTATGGCCTTCCAGCTTCAAAGCGAGCGAAGAACTGATTAAGGTCTGCAGCTAGTGAAGCCTCAGCCTCAACAGTTGCCAGGTTGTGGCCTCTGAAGTTGGTGATGTGTTGAAGGCCCTGCCACATCCTCCTCGGGTCATTTCCAGCGAAGAGGTGCTCGATCCTCCTTGTGTAGGCTGCTTTTGCTTTCTTGATGCCTCTCTTCAGGTCAGCCCTGGCCACCCCGTAAAGAGCCTTGTCTCCAGACCTGAAGGTGGTGTTGCGGTGTTTGAGGAGGGTGAGCACCTCGCTGGACATCCGGGGTTTTTGATTTCGGTAGACCTTGATTTTTTTATTTACTGTGACTTCATCCGTGCAGTATCGGATGAAATGAAATGATCTGCATTTATATAGCGCTTTTCAAGTCAATGACTTCCCAAAGCGCTTTACATTGTGCTTCACTTTTCCCAATAGCGGCCGTGATCTGTGCAGCCATGTAAGGCGCTAACCTGCTTATTGGGGATATTGGGGTTTCAGTGTCTTACCCAAGGACACTTCGGCATGTAACACGGACAAGCCGGGATTCGAACTGGGATCCCTTAATCCTAAAACGATCGCTCTACCTCCAGAGCTACTGCCGCCCCAATGTAGGATGTAGGATAAAACAGTGTCAGTGAATTTCTGGAGGTCATGGTCTTCAAATAGCTCCCATCAAGTTTGATCATAACAGTCCTGCAGCTTAGAGAGGGCTCCCTCAGGCTACGTTTGTATTGTCCTCATTACAGGCTTTGTTTTCCTCCGGATGTGGGTGTATGAGGGGGTGAGGGATAGGCATAGGTAATCGGAATTTACTAGGTGGGGGAGGGGGGCAGCTTTGAATGCGTTTTTGATGTTGCTGTATACGCGGTCCAAAGTTTTTTCCCCCATTGTTGCACAGTTCACATTTTGAAAGAATTTTGGAAGAACAGTGTCACAATCACCCGGATCGGGAACACCTGTGTTCAGGATTTGGCGCCAACAGCCAGGACAGCTGATTGGCGCACCCTGTATATTTAAATCCCCAGCTTCCAGTTACACTTTGTTGGATTGTTCTCACGCTACCTGTTGCCTTCAGCTCAGTAAGCCCGTACCTCTGACTCTTTGCTTGCTCCCTGTTCTCTTCTGATTGATCTCCGTTGCCGACCCGTTTCTGTAAATCTGCCCTGCCCGTCTGACTCCTGAACTATTTTCCGAACACTACGATTACGCCTGTCCGCGACCATTCCCGCCAAGCCTTCACCCGCCTGTCAAATTCCGTCAATCCGCCAACCAACGGATCGAAGAATCCCACCTTGTCATTTCCTTCCTTTCAATAAAACCAAGAAACGAGCGCAAGTGATCTCAGTCTTCCTTTCGTCCTGTCTGACAAACAGTCCTTAAACAGGCCTTATATGTGTATATATATGTATATATACGACTGTCTCAGAAAATTAGAATATTGTGATAAAGTTCTTTATTTTCTGTAATGCAATTAAGAAAACAAAAATGTCATACATTCTGGATTCATTACACATCAACTGAACTATTTCAAGCCTTTTATTATTTTAATATTGCTGAATTTGGCTTACAGCTTAAGAAAACTCAAAAATCCCATCTCAAAATATTAGAATACTTCCTCAGACCAAGTAAAAAAATAATTTTATAACAGCAAAACTAAATCAAACATTTGAAAATGTCCATTGATGCACTCAGTACTTGGTTGGGAATCCTTTTGCACGGATTACTGCATCAATCCGGTGTGGCATGGAGGCAATCAGCCTGTGGCATTGCTGAGGTGTTATTGATGCCCAGGATGCTTCGATAGCGGCCTTCAGCTCATTTGCATTTGTAGGTCTGGTGTCTTTCATCTTCTTAACTATACCCCACAAATTCTCGATGGGCTTCAGGTCAGGGGAATTAGCAGGCCAATCAAGGACAGTGATGCCATGGTCAGTGCACCAGTAACTGGTGGTTTTGGCACTGTGGGCAGGTGCCAGATCGTGCTGGAAAATGAAATCCTCATCTCCATAGAGCTTTTCAGCAGATGGAAGCATGTAGAGCTCTAAAATCTCTTGGTACACAGTTGCATTTACTCTGGACTTGATGAAACACAGTGGACCAACACCAGCAGCTGACATGGCTCCCCAAACCATTGCTGACTGTGGGAACTTCACACTGGATTTCAAGCAACTTGGATTTTGCTCCTCTCCAGCCTTTCTCCAGACTCTGGCGCCTTGACTTCCAAATGAAATGCAAAACTTGCTTTCGTCTGAAAAGAGGACTTTGGACCACTCTGCAACTGTCCAGTGCTTCTTCACCATAGCCCAAGTCAGACGCTTCTTCCGTTGTCTTGAGTTCAGAAGTGGCTTGACCATGGGAATACGGCTATTGTAGCCCATTTCCCGGACACGTCTGTGAACTGTGGCTTTTGATACCTGGACTCCAGCTTCAGCCCACTGTCTTTGAAGCTCCCCCAAATTCTGGAAGCGGCTCTTCTTCACAATTTTGTTAAGGCTGCGGTCATCTCTCTTGGTTGTGCAGCGTTTCCGGCCACATTTTTCCCTTCCAACAGACTTTTTGTGGATATGCTTTGAAACTGCACTCTGTGAACAGCCTGCTCTTTGAGAAATTTCTTTTTGTGTCTTACCCTCCTGATGGAGGGTATCAATGATGGTCCTCTGGACAGCAGTCAGATCAGCAGTCTTCCCCATACTTGTGATTTAGTTTACTGAACCAAGCTGAGTGTTTTTAAGGCTCAGGAAACCCTCGCAAGGTGTTTCGAGTTAATTAGATGATTCAGGTGATTAGTTGAATAGCCTGCTTGTATACTTTTTCATGATATTCTAATATTTTGAGATAGGATTTTTGAGTTTTCTTAAGCTGTAAGCCAAATTCAGCAATATTAAAATAATAAAAGGCTTGAAATAGTTCAGTTGATGTGTAATGAATCCAGAATGTATGACATTTTTGTTTTTTTAATTGCATTACAGAAAATAAAGAACTTTATCACAATATTCTAATTTTCTGAGACAGTCCTGTATATGTATTTATGTATATATAATATATATATAATATATATATATATATATATATATATATATATATATATATATATATATATCTATACATTCAAAAAAGAAGTCAGTTAATTGGTCTGTCCAAATTGTCCCTAGGTGTGAATGGGCGTGTGAGTTGTCTGTCTCTGTGTGCCATGCAACTGGCTGGCAACCAGTTCAGGATGTCCCCTGCCCACTGCACAAAGATAGCTGCGATGGACTCCTGCACCCTGCGACCCTACTGAGGATAAGCAGTGCAGGTTAAAGAAGAATATATATAGAAAAAAATTTGAGTCTTGCTCTTGGCTGTCCAATTATGTTTAGCTATGTCCAGGCGTTTAATTGGTCCGTGTGGTGTTGGTGAAGCAGTTCTGGGAGACAGAAACCCACATCATACATGACCCATCACTTCACCAATGAATTGCCCCTTTGATAATCCAAACTAACAAAATAATGTTTAAGTGATTTGAATGGTTTTTTTTTTTTTTAAATTGGTTATCGATGGGGCTGCATGGTTAGCGCGTTCGCGGCACAGATCTGAGGTAATGGGATCAAATCCAGCTACCAGCCTTCCTGTGCGGAATTTGCATGTTCTCACTGTGCTTGCATGGGTTTCCTCCAAGCGTTCTGGTTTCCTCCCACGTTTCAAAAACATGCATGTCAGGATAATTGGTCAGTCCAAATTGTCCCTAGGTGTGAATGAGCAACTGACTGGCACCCAGTTCAGGGTGTACCCTGCCCACTGCCCAGCTGGGATGGGCTCCAGCACCCTCGCGACCCTGCTGAGAATAAGTGGAGCAGATAATGGATGGATGGATGGATGATAATGGATGACAAAATTAGTCTCACAAAATGCATTACTTATTAGCCCCATTCGTGTCATTTCTTGCCAGTGATTGGACCGCACCAAACGTGTCTGTCAGATACCATTGGGGGACATTGCTTCCACCTTGTGGGTGTTTTGGATAACTACTTTGATAATATGTGATTTTTTTTTTATACAGTCGTGGAGTAGCGATAATTGAAATAACGCTTGTAAAACGGGGCGCCCCATGGTACTAAAAGGGTTAAGCCAGGAGATAGCACCAGAGAGTTAAAATGTTCAAAGTTCCATACAGCTTCATTAAAAAATAACATAAAAATACGTTAAGTTAGGTACAATTCTCTGCCAACCTTGCAAGATTTTATTCATTAATTTATCTCTTTACATTGAAATCAAATTTTATAAAAGCTGATGCGTTATATCTCCATGCAGACATGCCCAAGGAGCTCCGCCTTCAGGCTGCCCGAGCGGCTGTCCTGCTATTGCCTGACGAGAACCGCGAGGCATTGAGGACGCTTCTATGCCTCCTAAGCGATGTGACGGCCAGTGTAGGAGAAAACCAAATGACACCAACAAACCTGGCCGTCTGTCTGGCGCCCTCCGTCTTCCATCTCAACACCCTCAGGCGGAAAGAAAGCTCCTCACCAAGGTATGTGTGTATATGTGTACGTGTTTGTCAGTTTTGTCTTTATTTATAAATGCTTGGTGTTGACAGTTAGTGGCAGCTTACATAAAATGTTTACAATACCATGCGCAAACAGGAAAAGGGTCATAGGAAAGAAACAAAAGAGCAGGATACTGTACAGGAGATGGACGGGCACCAAAAGTGGAACACAGCCTTGAGAGTGATGGATCAGCTGGAAAGATTACATAAATGCCTTAACCCCTTAACAATCCTGTAAAATTTGCCTAAAATCCCCATCCAACACATGCCAAAAGTAAATTGAATAGTGTTCTTGGACCGTTTGGAGAATATGGCAGTTTTTTTAACTTTTTTCTTTTTTTAAATTATTATTAAATTTAATACCCTGAAGTTTGTCCCCAACTGAAATAATCACTGCAAGTTCTAATAACATCGAGTAATCCAAATTGGAACTCATAGAAATATAAAGTTTTTATCCTTGCCGTTTTTTTTTTTTTTTCAAATCACATGCCTGCAAAAGAGTGTAGAATGGGCATCTTAGCTGAAAAAGAGCTGGGAAATAGCATGAAACCTTAACTGGTCCCAGGTCAAATCTTTGTTACGGTATGTCAAAGTATTTCTAAAACTGGCCGTTTAAAGACGATGAGTTTACAGCTCAAAAACTGTGTACTTTAATCAGGCCAATTTTTAATAATAATAATAATAATTTCCTTTGTATTGTCATTCTTTGTAACAATGTACACAGAACGAAATGTCGATACACCTGACCCATTGTAGCGAGCCGATGCAGCCGCAGCCAACAGAGGGCGCCGCCATTTTACCAATGTTATAAGTCTTAGGTATAGACATTGTGAAAGAAATTTAATCGTTTGGCTTCTCTTTCCAGTAGTTAATCACTGATTGTGCACACCTGCGCGTGATAATCGCGCGTCAAAGTGAATTTCCATTTGCATTACGCACATTTACAGTGGGACCTTGGTTATCGCGGTTAATTGGGACCAAAACCACCCGCGAAAAGTGAAAATCCGCGAAGTAGCGACGCCCCTTCAAAAATGCTTAAAAGAAATACATATTTTTTATCTTTTTTTATTTGATTCTATTATTATTATTTTTCAGACCTGCGAAGCTCTGAACCCGCGAACATGGAACCACGAAGTAGCGACGCCCCTTCAAAAATGCTTTAAAAAAAAAAAAAAAATATATATATATATATATATATATATATATATATATATATAAATATATTTATTTTTTTAATTATTTTTTAGGCCCGCGAAGCTCTGAACCCGCGAACGTCGAAGCGCGAAGTAGCGAGGTCCCACTGTATTTTTGAATTTGATCCGCAAATATACATACCGTATTTTCCGCACTATAAGGCGCACCTAAAAGCCTTTATTTTTTTCAAAAGCTGACCATGCGCCTTATAATACAATGCGCCTTATTTATGGATCAACATTAAGTTTTCCAACTAACTTGCAGCCGCCGACTCGATTTTCCCCCAAACGCCAAGTAGTACGCGGTGGATGGTGGGATTTATTTACCGGCGTTTCATTGGCTAACCAATGTGTCAATCATCAGTTGAATCAATCACTATTGGCTAAAGTTATTCGGAGGTCAAGAGGCGGATCCTTCTTATCATTTACAGACTGCCATTGGCTCAAACGGCAAACAAAGCCTGCAATTGGCCGAAAAAGATGTGTCAATCATCAGTTGAATCGATCACTATTGGCTAAAGTTATTCGGAGGTCAAGAGGCGGATCCTTTTTATCATTTAGAGACTGCCATTGGCTCAAACGGCAAACAAAGCCTGCAATTGGCCGAAAAAGATGTGTCAATCATCAGTTGAATCGATCACTATTGGCTAAAGTTATTCGGAGGTCAAGAGGCGGATCCTTTTTATAATGTACAGGCTGCCATTGGCTTAAACAGCGAAACAAAGCCTGCAATTGGCCGAAAAAGATAAATGCGTATAGCATGTGGCCGATGGCATAGAGAAAGCATTTTTTTTCTATTCTGTATTTGTAAATATTGTATTCTCCTGGATTTACTACCCTCACGGATATAAGAGGACATTGCCTGCACATTATTATGAACACAATGACTTCGGTGAGCTATTCCCGGTTTTATATTGTCTTGTTTCAGACTGAACTCGATGTTTCTGTGATAAGCGGTGCAGATAATGGATGGAATGGAGTTTTTAAATTAAACTCAATTCCAAGTGTTTATTGTCATATGCACAGTAAAGTTGCGAGTGAAAAAGAAAATAGATACGAAGGAATGGTTATCATTTCTTGAATCCCAAGACTTTAACCTTCCGAATGATGGAACGATGCATTTAAGTGACATCTTACGGACACCGCATTCGCACGTGTTCTCGACACGTATTTGCGTCTTTGCAAGCTTTCGGAATGTTAAGGGGGTAATAAGTTGGACTGAATCATCTGACTGTTTTGTCCACGTTCCCATTGTAGCGCCTTATAATCCGGTGCGTCTTATATATGTCAAAAATAGGACCAAAAACTATTTTTTCGGGGTGCGCCCTATAACCCGGTGCGCCTTATAGTGCGGAAAATACGGTATATTTATTTTGGGAATTTCATTGGATAACTTATGTGTCAATCATCATTTGAATGGGTCACTACTTCCTGAATATCTTTGGGGCCAAAGTACGTCATGTCTGTTTTTTTTCAACACAGGGCCTCGTTGGCTATTGCAGGCCATAGACCGTGAAAAAAAGCTTCTAATTAGTCTAGAGTGGTTTCAAAGGTCAGAAGATAACGGCATATTGGAAATCATTTTATGAATTTGTTCACCTGTAAAAGGGAAGTATGGGGTGAAACAGATGGTACAACAAGGATCGTCAAACGACGCAGCGTGCTTTTAGGTAGACTTTTCTTATCTGTTATCATTATCCCGTGTATTGGAATAAATATTTTACACAGTTAAATTCACTGGACTGTAGTAAGACCATGTTTATAAAGAATCAGTGCCATACTAGTGCACTTTTTTGGTTTTGGGTATCCTGTTTCAGACTGATCGTGATGTTTCTGTGATGAGTATACTATGAAATGGTCATCATATCTTGAAACCCAAGATTTTCATCTTTCCAATGATATGTGGCATTACGTATTTCAGTGACTGGTGACTTCGTGAACACATGTCTTTGATTCTCACTGCCTTTTTTCTCCCTAGAGTTTGGCTTTTATGCCATTAATCTTTCTTTATTTTGAATGTTTTCGTATTCTGTGGAGGGTGATGAACAGGAAGCAGAACCTGGGAAAGCCAGACCAGAGAGACTTGAACGAGAACCTGGCCGCCACTCACGGCCTGGCGCACATGATCCAGGAGTGCAGAAAACTATTCCAGGTCAGTGTTAATTAATTCCTTGGACTCACAGTTAATACTCAAAAACATTCAGTCCTTTCAAATACAGGGTTTGTACGGGTGCTTGAAATCCAGGAAAGTTACTGAATTTTATGTGTTTTCAAAGTCAGGAAAATGCTTCAATTTTGGGTTAAGTGATTGAAAATCCTTGGCATGTTTCTCGGCAGACCATGCATTCAACAAAGAAAATTAAAAAAATAAGTAATAAAGTAAAATCGGCTTAAAATTTACGTGATGCAGTGCTTTGCATGCCATTGTTAAGGAAAGCGTCATCGCCTCCTACAGGTGAATTAGGAACAGGTAAATCACACCAAAATGCCAGAAGGTTGCAGTTTTAAAAAAGGATGGCTCTTGTGCATCATTTGCAAAAAAAAAAAACATAACATGAATTTCCCGTCACCGGCATCCTAGTGGGCGGCACAGCAGAGGAGTGCTTAGTGCGTCCGCGGCACATTTCTGAGGGCATGGGTTGAAATCCAGTGTGGTGTTTGCATGTTCTCCCCGCGCTTGCGTGGGTTTCCTCCTGGCACTCCGATTTCCTCCCACAATCCAAAAACATGGATCTCAACTTAAATGGCAGTTCCAAGTTGTCCCTAGGTGTAAAAAAACAACATGGCGGCGCGACTATACGCAGCGGCTTCACGTGGCTCTCCAGTAAATCTTTTTACTTTAAGTGTTCTTTTATCTCTCATCCTTTCTTTGATAAATACCTGTTCGGCAACTATCACCTTAAGTCGCCAGGAACTTATTAACCTGGGTCTAAGATTAGATTTCGACTCATTTCACGATTACAACACCAACAACAACATCCCAAAGGACATACGAAGACCACCGGGATCTCCCTGGGTTACCTGCCCGCCCAACAAGCGACGGAGACGGCGGAGGGAACGTAAACAAAAACGAGGTTCTTGGGGAGGCCTAGCGAAGAAGCTAAAAAGACTACCACACCGACAAGCGCTTCCGAGTATCTTCCTGACCAACGCCAGATCCATCGTACACAAAATCAGTGAGCTTGAGCTGCGGATAGCTACTAACAACTTCGTACGGAATAGCAACATTTTTTTGATCACGGAGTCATGGCTTGACCCGCGGATCCCCGACGCTGCAGTTCAGCTAACAGGACGCACGCTACACCGATACGACCGCAACGAAGACTCCGGCAAAAAAAGAGGTGGGGGACTATGCATTTACGTACATAATGCGTGGTGCAATAACAGCAGAATTATTGATGCACACTGCTCGCCCGATCTAGAGTTTCTGGCGGTATCGTGTAGACCATTCTATATACCGCGAGAGCTAACTGTGCTCATTGTGATAGCTGTTTACATTCCTCCGGATGCTAACGCTAGCACAGCGCTAAACCTTCTACTCGCTGCCATAAACATTCAACAGCTTGCACACCCCGACGGAGTTTTCATTATCGCTGGCGACTTTAATAAGGCATGTTTAAGGACTGTTCTTCCAAAATTCTATCAACATGTGAACTGTGCAACAAGGGGTGAAAAAACTCTGGACCGCGTTTACAGCAACCTCAAAAACGCATACAAAGCTTCCCCCCTCCCCCACCTAGTAAATTCGGATCACCTATGCCTATCCCTTACCCCCTCATACACCCCCATCCGAAGGAAAACAAAACCTGTAACGGGGACAATACAAACGTGGCCTGAGGGAGCCCTCTCCAAGCTGCAGGACTGTTTTGATCAAACTTGCTGGGAGGTATTTGAACACCATGACCTCCAGAAATTCACTGACACTGTTTTATCCTACATCCGTTACTGCACGGATGAAGTCACAGTATATAAAAAAATCAAAAACTACCCAAACCAAAAACCCTGGATGTCCAGCGAGGTGCGCACCCTCCTCAAACACCGCAACACCGCCTTCAGGTCTGGAGACAAGGCTCTTTACGGGGTGGCCAGGGCTGACCTGAAGAGAGGCATCAAGGAAGCAAAAGCAGCCTACACAAGGAGGATCGAGCACCTCTTCGCTAGGAATGACCCGAGGAGGATGTGGCAGGGCCTCCAACACATCACCAACTTCAGAGGCCACAACCTGGCAACTGTTGAGGCTGAGGCTTCACTAGCTGAGGACCTTAATCAGTTCTTCGCTCGCTTTGAAGCTGGTAGGCCACAAACAGCCACATCACACCCACCAACAACCAGCAGCAACTCCCTCACATTTCAGGAGCACGAAGTTAGGCGTGCGCTGAATACCATAAACCCCAGGAAGGCAACTGGCCCGGATGGAGTACCAGGGAGGGTACTCAGGGACTGTTCCAATCCGCTGGCTGGGGTCTTCACCACCATCTTCAACCGGTCCCTGTCACAGGCGACCGTCCCACCTTGCCTCAAAACCTCCACCATCATTCCCATCCCCAAAAAGTCAGCAGTGGAAAGCCTCAACGACTACAGGCCTGTAGCTCTTACGCCTGTGGTCATGAAGTGCTTCGAGAGGTTAGTGTCCCGGCACATCAAAAACTCCCTGCCACTCACACTGGACCCCCACCAGTTTGCCTACAGGGCAAACCGCTCCACTGACGACGCCATAAACACAGCACTTCACACCGTGCTGAAACACCTGGATCACCGGGGGAGCTACGCCAGAATGCTCTTCCTGGACTTCAGCTCAGCCTTCAACACCATTATCCCGGAGATCCTGGTGGAGAAACTTGCACACCTAGGACTCTCTCCCTCCATCTGCCACTGGATAATGGACTTCCTCTCCAACCGCCCACAGTCGGTGAAACTCGGTACCCACGTCTCTCCCACCCTAACACTGAACACTGGCTCCCCCCAAGGTTGTGCACTGAGCCCCCTGCTTTTCACCCTCTACAGCTCCGACTGCTCACCGACCCACGCCACAAACACAATCATTAAGTTCGCCCACGATACCACCTTGATTGGCCTCGTCCCTGAAGGGGACGAGGCGGCGTACAGGGATGAGGTGGGGTCACTGTCAACGTGGTGTTTGGAAAACCACCTCATATTGAACACCACAAAAACAAAAGAACTGATTCTGGATTTCAGAAGGAATGGCAGGAATCCAGCACCACTCATCATAAAGGGAGACTGTGTAGAGAGAGTCCACTCGTTCAAATTCCTGGGCGTGCACATCTCCGACGACCTCTCCTGGTCTGCAAACACCAGAGCGGTGGTATAGAAGGCCCAGCAGCGACTGCACTTCCTGAGATTGCTCAGGAAAAATAACCTAAAACAGCAGCTGCAGGTGTCCTTCTACAAAGCCACAGTGGAGAGCATCCTAACATACTGCATCACGGTGTGGTATTCTGGGTGCACAGCAGCAGACAGGAAAAAGCTCCAGAGGATCATCAAAACAGCCCAGAGAATCGTCGGCTGCTCTCTGCCCAGTCTGGAGGACATTGCCTGCTCTCGCTACCTTAGCAGAGCAGAAAACATCATCAAGGACTTTTCTCACCCCGGCCACCATCTCTTCGACCTGCTGCCTTCCGGCAAGCGCTACAGGTCACACAAAGCAAAAACGAACAGACTCAGAGACAGTTTCTTCCCCACAGCCATTACCACCCTAAACAGACACCGCACAAAAAACTGAAAACTGTTGCAAAATACTACCTCACACGTATGTAAAATGGTACTCACGTACATGCTGTCTGCACTATGTTTGTTCACTGCTCAAACAGACACCGCACAAAAAAACTGAAAACTCGTGCCAACACCACCTCATACGAATATAATGTTACTCATGTCTTGTTCTTGCACATGCCGACTGCACTACGTTTAATGCTCAAATTGCACAATGTCTGACCATTTCCTGTTTCTGCACTATGATGTCTATGTTTGCACCAATGCATATGCTGACTATTTTTGCACTATGATGACTTTGCACCAAATGCAATATTGCACAACCGTTACGATACCAACGTTATCACGACAACCCTGTATGTAACATCCCACATGCCGACATTTCTTGTGTAAATACCATGTAAATTATAACTATAGCCTTATCCCCCTTGTCTTATAACATTATCTTCTCTGTTCCTTTATCTTCTTGCTCATACCTCACTATGAATGTGTAAAACTGGAGTGTCATGCCCAATTTCGTTGTCACAATATGTTAGCCCATTTGTAGCAATGACAATAAAGGTATATTCTATTCTATTCTATTCTATTCTAAATAGGCGAGTAAGTTGTCTGTCTGTGTGGCCTGCCAGCCAGTTCAGTGTGTCCCCTGCACACTGCCCGAAGATAGCTGGGATGGGCTCAGAGGTTGTAAGAAAACATCCATTTCCTGCTTTCAAAACGAATTGCGCCCATATCAGCCTTGGGCGATCCGCTGATAACGATCAAGCGTGATATGTTTGGTTAAATATCCTCCATCCCGGGGGCCGTTATTCTATTGGCTGCTACCTGAGTGATGAGTTTTGCCTGCCACTTGTGTCTTCAGTATGTGCCCCAGCCTGTTTGTAGAAAAGACAAAAGAAAAGAAAAAAAACAATGTCGGTCACATTGTTTTTTGCTCTAAGGACACAAATGTTGCTAAAAATAAATGGTACATGGACTGTATTTCTCCTCCTTGATCTGCTACCTTATCGTGGTGGAGGAGTTTGTGTGTCCCAATGATCCTAGGAGCTATGTTGTCGGGGGCTTTAAGCCCCTGGTAGGGTCACCCATGGCAAACAGGTCCTAGGTGAGTGGCCAGACAAAATGCAGATCAGAAGACCCCTTATGATGACACAAAACTTTGGTCCTCGATTTCCCTCGCCCGGACGCGGGTTACTGGGGCCCCCTTCTGTAGCCAGGCCCGGAGGTGGGGTCCGCTGGCGAGCGCCTGGTGGCCGGACCCTTACCCACGGGGGCCGGCCGGGCACAGCCCGAAGGGACGACGTGGGACCCTCTTCCCATGGGCTCACCACCTGTAGGAGGGGCCAAAGGGGTCGGGTGCGCAGAGAGCTGGGTAGGAGAAACTGGCTTTTGGGACATGGAACGTTACCTCTCTGGCAGGGAAGGAGCCCGAGTTGGTGCGTGAGGTTGAGAAATTCCGACTAGATATAGTCTGACTCACCTCTACGCACGGCTTGGGCTCTGGTACCAGTCCTCTCGAGAGGGGTTAGACTCTCTTCCACTCTGGAGTTGCCCGTGGTGAGAGGCGCAGAGCCGGTGTGGGCATATTAATTGCTCCACGGCTCGGCGCCTGTACGTTGGGGTTCACCCCAGTAGACGAGAGGGTAGCCTCCCTCCGCCTTCGGGTGGGGGGACGGGTCCTGACTGTCGTTTGTGCTTATGCACCAAATAGCAGTTCGGAGTACCCACCCTTCTTGGAGTCCTTAGAGGGTGTGCTTGAGAGTGCGCTCCCTCGTACTGCAGGGAGACTTCAACGCTCACGTGGGCAATGACAGTGAGACCTGGAGGGGCGTGATTGGGAAGAACAGCCCCCCTGACCTGAACCCGAGTGGTGTTTCATTATTGGACTTCTGTGCCCGTCATGGTTTGTCCATAATGAACACCATGTTCAGACATAAGGGTGTCCATATGTGCACTTGGCACTAGGACACCCTAGGCCGTAGTTCGATGATCGACTTTGTCGTCGTTTCGTCGGACCTGCGGCCGGGTGTTCTGGACACTCGGGTGAAGAGAGGGGCGGAGCTGTCAACTGATCACCACCTGGTGGTGAGGGGAGAATGCCGGCCCGACCCGGCAGACCCAAGCGTGTTGTGAGGGTCTGTTGGGAACGGCTGGCAGAATCTCCTGTCAGAAGAAGTTTCAATTCACACGTCCGGCAGAACTTTGCCCATGTCCCGAGGGAGGTGGGGGACATTGAGTCCGAGTGGACCATGTTCCGCGCCTCCATTGTCGAAGCGGCTGATCGGAGCTGTGGCTGTAAGGTCGTCGGTGCCTGCCGCGGCGGCAACCCTCAGACCTGTTGGTGGTCACCAGCGGTGAGGGATGCCGTCAAGCTGAAGAAGGAATCTTATCGGGCCTTCCTGGCCTGTGGGACTCAGGAAACAGCTGGCAGGTATTGGCTGGCCAAGCAGAATGCGGCTTCGGCGGTTGCCGAGGCAAAAACTCGGGCATGGGAGGAGTTTGGCAAGGCCATGGAAGCCGACTTCCGAACGGTTTCGAGGAAATTCTGGTCCACCATCCGGCGTCTTGGGGGGGGGGAGCGGTGTGCCATCGACACTGTGTATAGTGCCGATGGGGCGCTGCTGACCTCGACCCGGGACGTTGTAAATTGGTGGGCGGAGTACTTCGAAGACCTCCTCAATCCCACCGACACGTCTTCCTCTGGGGAAGCAGAGCCTGAGGACTCTGGGTTGGGCTCTCGTGTCACTGAGGTTGAAGTCACCGAGGTGGTCAAAAAACTCCTCGGTGGCAGGGCCCCGGGGGTCGATGAGATCCGCCGGGATTTCATTAAGGCTCTGGATGTTGTTGGCGTGTCATGGTTTACACGCCTCTGCAACATCGCGTGGACATCGGGGACTGTGCCTCTGGACTGGCAGACTGGGGTGGTGGTTCATGTCTTTAAGAAGGGGGACCGGAGAGTGTGTTCCAACTACAGGGGAATCACACTTCTCAGCCTCCCTGGTAAGGTCTATTCAGGGGTACTGGAGAGGAGGGTCTGCCAGGAAGTCGAATCTCGGATTCAGGAGGAACAGTGTGGTTTTCGTCCTGGCCGTGGAACACTGGACCAGCTCTATACACTCTGCAGGGTCTTTGAGGGTGCATGGTAGTTTGCCTGTCCGGTCTACATGTGTTTTGTGGACTATGAGAAGGCATTCGACCGTGTTCCTCGGGAGGCCCTGTGGGGGGTGCTTCGGGAGTATAGGGTACCGCACAGTCTTATCCGGGCTGTGCGGTCCCTGTATGCCCGGTGCCAGAGTCTGGTCCGCATTGCCGGCAGTAAGTCTGATTCGTTCCCGGTGAGGGTTGGGCTCCGCCAGGGCTGCCCTTTGTCACCGATTCTGTTCATAATTTTTATGGACAGAATTTCTAGGCGCAGCCTTTGCGGGGATGGATTCCGGTTTGGGGGCCTCAGCATTGCGTCACTGCTTTTTGCAGATGACGTGGTGCTGTTGGCTTCCTCAGGCTGTGATCTTCAGCACTCGCTGGAGCGATTCGCAGCCGAGTGTGAAGCGGCCGGGATGAGGATCAGCACCTCCAAGTCCGAGGCCATGGTTCTCAGTCGGAAAAGGGTGGTATGCTCCCTCCGGGAGGAGGTCTTGCCCCAAGTGGAGGAGTTCAAGTATCTTGGGGTCTTGTTCACGAGTAAGGGTAGGATGGAACAGGAGATCGACAGACGGGTCGGTGCAGCGTCTGCCGTCATTCGGACCCTGTACCGGTCCGTCGTGGTGAAGAGGGAGCTGAGCCGAAAGGCAAAGCTCTCGATCTACCGGTCGATCTACGTTCCTACCCTCACCTATGGTCATGAACTTTGGGTCATGAGCGAAAGAACACCATCCCTGATACAAGTGGCCGAAATGAGTTTCCTCCGCAGGGTGGCTGGGTTTTCCCTTATAGATAAGGTGAGAAGCTCAGTCATCCGGGAGGGACTCGGTCTAGAGCCACTGCTCCTCCGCGTTGAGAGGAGCCAGTTGAGGTGGCTCGGGCATCTAATAAGGATGCCTCCTGGACGCCTCCCTCGGGAGGTGCTCCGGGCATGTCCCACCGGCAGGAGGCCCCGGGGGCGACCCAGGACACGTTGGAGAGACTATGTCTCTCGGCTGGCTTGGGAACGCCTCGGGGTCCCGTCGGATGAGCTGGAGGAGGTGGCTGGGGATAGGGACGTCTGGGCTTCCCTTTTAACGCTGCTGCCCCCGCGACCCGACCTTGGATAAGCGGAAGACAACGGATGGATGGATGGATGGATGGATGGATGGACTGTATTTATATAGTGCTTTACCCAGGGGTGTCTAAACCTTTGAGAAAGGTGGCCAGATTTGGTAAGCTAAAAATGTGTGAGGGCCAACCATTCAACCTAGCATTATTTGAAGTATTTGTTTGATTAAAACTCCATGAAAGATTTGCGGTGCTTGGCAATCAGACCTTGTAGCTCACAGCATTTAAATTTTAATCGCAGGGTCTCGTAAAAAAGCGCTGCTTTGCCTTTAAATCAGCTTCCAGTTGTTTCATATTTTCACAGCATTCAATTCCTTTTTCTACTCAGTATATTTCCTTTGGCAGTGCCTCTTTATATTATGTTCTTTGACAACAGCCACAATTTTACTGCAAATTAGGCTGACACAGTTGTTTCAGATTTTGGTGAAAAAACACTACAATTTCAACTTGTCCAGAAAGCGGCGACCCTCATGGCCAACATTCCTTTTTTATTTAGAGTCGCCATGTCGGAATTGGGGTGGGCTAAAATTCTCACTGAAAGCCAAGGGCAAGGTGGCGAAAGGGCACCTGTCATCATCTACTGAAATGGGGAACTTTTTTTTTTACAAATGTATTTTTATACTACAACATCTCTAGTGGGCCACATATACCGTATTTTCCGCACTATAAGGCGCACCTAAAAGTCTTGTTTTTTTTCAAAAGCTGACCATGCGCCTTATAACACAGTGCGCCTTATATATGGCTCAATATTAAATTCGCAAGGTCTCGCAACTACGAGAAACAGCCGCCGACTCCATTTTTCGCGCTGTGCATACTGGGAAATATTAAACGATTGGTAGTTGCCGGGGCTCGTGTTGTATTTGTTTACTAAGTGGCAAAATGGCTACCCCATTAAACTGCTTAATTCATATTCAACAAATACAGTATTTGTCTGAATCCAGGGTTATGACTGGTGAAGATGTAAAGCACAATTTACCTTAAACAAACGCAGAATTATTCAGAATGTCACGTTTGAGAGAGAGAGAGAGCGAGAGAGAGAGAGAGAGCGAGATTCTCTTTCATACGTGCATTTGTATAAGAAAATGGCTCCTGTTAAGAGACACGCGTACAACGCCGAGTTTAAACTCAAAGCGATCAGTCACGCAGCACAACACGGCAATAGAGCGGCAGCGAGAGAGTTAAACTTAAATGAATCGATGGTACGGAAGTGGAGAAAGGATGAAGATAAGCTCCGCCAAGTAAGGAAAACTCAACAAAGTTTCCGTGGCAATAAAGCAAGATGGCCAGAGTTAGAGGAGACACTTGAACAGTGGGTTGTTCAACAAAGAGCGGCAAGCAGAAGTGTCAGTACGATAACTATACGTATGAAGGCAACAGCGCTGGCACAAAAACACCGGACGTGTTGGATGGCCCATTCACTGAGATATGGTCAATTCGAACACAGCAGAAGAAGAATTCGAGGGATTCGTCGATGAGGAGCTTATAGAGTGATCTTTGTTTTTCTTTTGTGTGTTTACGTTTTACATTTTACAGTTATTATGTTATTGCTTTGCACTCGTTGTTTTTGCACATTACGAGTGTCACTTTATTGCGATTGCACTAACGTTTCATTTAAAATAACAGTATCAGACGTTTTTTTCTTTGCGTGTTGACTAAATGGACAAAAAATAAAATGATATGTCGATGTTGTTCAAAGATGTGTCACGAAAATGCTTTACCTCAGTGTAAATAATAAAACGGCTGTTTATTTATTTTGGGAGTGAATGGAGTTGTGGAAAGCTTGTTTGTTAATAAAGTTTGACCTTTTTGAATATTTTGTTGACATTCCCTTGAGCGTGGCAACATCTAGAGGTTGCATAAAGTAACTACATTCTCTACTGTAGTCAAGTCGTCACATTTATTTACCGTAAATAGCCCTTAATCCCAAAAATGTCTCGAAGGACTGCACAGGATTACAATTACAAAATTGCACAATTACCTGATCTTAAACCAGCATGCACTTATAGCGCCTTATAATGGGGTGCGTCTTATGTATGGCATAAGTTTTAAAATATATCATTCATTGAAGGTGCGCCTTATAACATGGTGCGCCATATAGTGCGGAAAATACGGTAATTCATTTTATGACAGATGCCAAAGGCCAGTAAAAATTTGGTCACAGGCTGTCCCAGGACGGACTTTTGACATGCTTGTTCTAAGTGGTATAACAGAGGGCAACAGTTAAAAATAGCAATGTGCATGGTGAAAAATATCCCCCACAATTTTCTGAACTTATTTGACACAGCGAGCTCTGTACATGGTGTGATGAATATATGATGACTGTCACATCCCTACCTAAATACTCTGAGTTAGAGGTAAGATCTTAAGCCTTAGGCTGACCCAAAATTCCGGTTGGGTAGGGCCTAAAATGTCAATGAACACTCCTTTTTTGTAATTACCCACACTTCATTGTTCTTTGTTTCTTTTTCTTTGTGGAGAATCTATGCGATCTGCGTCTGCACACTTGTTGAGTCTGCCTTCATCAGATCTTCCACTAAGAAAAAGAAACAAAGAACAATGACTGGTGGATAATTTAGTGAGTCAGTGAGAGAGCAGCCCTTCCCCACAAATAAAATGTGAAAATTCAGGTTTGCTCTGGGCTCGGCCCATCAACTTAAGTTAATTTTTCGGGATCGGGCTTTAATAACCGCTGGCCCGGGTCGGGACTGGCTGGATTTTTTAGCCCAATCTTACCTCTACTTCTGAGTCAACCCCCTTTTGTATTCCTACCCCAGATCCCAGAGGAGATGAGGCGCTGCCGTAACTCGTATGTGGAGGAGGCCCTGTTGCCCCGACCTTTCGAGGAACTCTCAGCAACCAACGCGAGCCAAGCGGGGTACGGTTCGTACCTGCGCAACGGCCTTGACGCCCTACTCAAGGAGGCCAAAGACAAATTTAAAGGTTACGACAGCTTCTCCACCCCTGAGCAAGTCGAACTGGCCTGTCGCAAGGTAATTTTTCGCCATTTTCCTAAAAGTATGTCGGGATTGAGGGCTTTTAAAACCTGCAGTCAAAGTGTCTTCACTTGAGTCTCTGTTTCCTGTCCAGCCTCCACATCTGTCCTGGTTCTATATATGGTTCTGTAATCTATTGGAAAAGCAGCACTCCCAGTTTCCTGTGCTGATATACGCATTCGTATGAAACGAGTCTCGGCCTCTCAACTCCTCTCTGGCACTGGACCGCGTCCCACTATGACATCATTCTTACATACATTTTCCACAGGCAACGTTTCCCAAGTTTTGTGTTTGAGTTCTTTTTGAGGGGAGTCACACCCAAGTCACAAGTGCCTACCAATTCAAAGGTCCCCAGTTTGAGACCGGGTTGAAATATTTGTTGGCCTGCAGAGGGATGGGCGCCACCAGGCTGTACTTGCCCAAGACACACCACAGGAAATGGTGCCCCTACGGCCCTAGTGGTGAAGGGATCCAATTATTCACCCACCCATCAGTATTGTCGCATGCCTTGTGGCCAAACAAACTGTCTTATTGTTGATTGGATGGACTTAGATAATTTGATGATCGGAATAAGTAATTGTTTAAAAAAATTGGATGCTGCTCCAGTTACTGAGAACTTGAATAGGTACTTTTTTACTTTTACTCAAGTAATTATTTGGATGACTACTTTTTACTTTTACTTGAGTCATATTATTCTAAAGTAACAGTACTTGAATATGAATATGTATATATGTATATGTATATGTAAAATTTTCGCTACTCAATGCTCCTCTGCATACCTTACGTAGTCATCACAATAAAGACAATTGTATTCTATCCCAGGTACATGATGGCTTCCCTCTGAGGCTGTGGAAGGCGAGCGTGGAGGTGGTTGCTTCCCCGGAAGAGGTGCTGACCCGGATCCTGAGGGAGCAGGCCCACTGGGACGAAGACCTGTACGAGAGCCGCGTTGTGGAAAGTTTGGATGAGAGGACAGAAGTGTACCAGTATGTGCGGAACACAATGGCGCCGCATCCCATGCGGGACCACCTGGTGCTCAGGTGAACACCTCTCAATTTTCAATTTTAGTAGTCCAGTGCTTCACAATTATTTCAACATGCCAGCACAGTGGTTTTTGTTTGTCTCCATCCATGGCCGCAGTGAAGTGCGTATGCTTCGACAAACTTCCTAAAGGAGACTTTAGTCGGTTTCTTTACGCGCTTCACTTGTCTCAGAATCACTATTGAATATTATTTTCATAAGGTCACTTGAAAGTCTGCTACCCTTTGTGTCTGCACTTCATACTCAATGCTTATAATCTGTACTTAATGCACTGTGTGGAGGCTAAATGTAAACAAAACATGATGCCGATGAGTAGGCCACAGCGCCCTAGTGTAGTGGAGTTGCAATTGCACTTTATTCTCTGGGGGGAAAAAGTCCCCGGTGTCGAACTGTCCCTAACTTGACGGATCTTCAAGCTTCCCCAGGCCCACTATTTGAGAACCACTGCAGTAGTCTAACTCGTTACTTTCTTTCCTAACCAGAACCTGGGTGACGGACTTGCCGAAAGGAGCATGCGCTTTGGTGGCTACATCAGTAGACCACAGTGGAGCGCAAGTGGTTGGCGTACGTGCAAACGTCTTCCTTTCACGATATTTCATCGAGCCCTGCGGGGCTAACAAGTCCCGACTCACGCACATTTCCAGGGTTGACTGCAGGTAAGAGATTTCACAATTTTACTCATGTTAATGTTTCTATTTCAACTCCTTAACGTTCTAAAGGCCCGCCAGCTGACGGTCAAACTGTTAATGAACAAAGAAGTGTCTATATGATGTCACCAGTCACTAGTCCTTTAGGAGTCACCAACTGGCCACTTTTGGAAACGTCTAGACACGCCCTTAGAAAACTCGGTCAATTACTAATGTTTCGTTTTTTGGATTGTGATCAAATTTGACCTGGGATCTTCATGAAATTGTCCCATCTGTTTTACAGCTAAGATACCCATGCTATACTCATCTCCATGCGTGTGATTGCAAAAAAAAAA
The DNA here is from genome assembly GCF_059441175.1 of Urocampus carinirostris. NCBI lineage: Eukaryota > Metazoa > Chordata > Actinopteri > Syngnathiformes > Syngnathidae > Urocampus > Urocampus carinirostris. Next base: position 44,736,761 of record NC_142356.1, on the reverse strand, counting down.
ATCCAGGAAAGGGTAAAAACCTGTCTGTGTGTTCTAACTCAGATGAATCACTGTTAGTAGCATTTCAGTGATTATTTCAGTTTGGGAAAAATCTTCAGAGTGTTACAGTGGTCGCAGGTTTGATTCTTCGCTCCTCCAAATTAAATGTTGGTGTGTGAGTGTGTGAATGGGTAAAGTGTGAAGTGCACTGTAAAGCGCTTTGGAGATCTTCAGTTACTGGCTATATAAACCATATGGCGGTGGCACCAGCTTAGGAGGTAGAGCATCTTGGGACCAAAGAGGTTGAAGCTTGGATTTCCGGCTCTTCCGGGTTAAAGTTGGGCAAGACACCGAACCCTTAATGCTTTCCCTATGCAGGTGCATGGCTGACTCTTCTATTGGTTTGTGAGTGTAGGTCTGATTAGGTAAAATGTAAAGTGTAGTGTAAAGCGATATATAAATGCAGTCCATTTATGTTTTTTTGGTCTTTCTTTGGCAGAGGTCGCTTCCCGGAGTGGTACAACCAACTTCAAGGACACTTGTGCGCCGCCAAGGCAGCGCAAATCCGTGATTCTTTCATGTCACCGGCAGAAAAACGGGACTGAATTTCAAACAAGACAAATCGGGAAGGAATTCCAAGCGGGTCAAATCTTGCCTCATTGATTGGAAGGAATTATACAGAAATATCCTTGCTACCATTTAAAGGGACATCATGTATTATTTTGTGCCTCCTAGGGTTAAAAAAAAAAATCATTCATTACAAAAAACAATATGTATTTGAAGTGTCAAATATTTGAACACTAGGTGTCACTGTATTGTGTAATGCAAACAAAAATACAGTGCCACAGATCAAGTTGCCAGACAAACATGGCGGCGACCTTAGGAAGGAATTCCACCATGTAAAAGTACACATGTTGATGTACATGTGTACTTTTACATAACCCATAATTGTTTATCAAAATTAACATTGGTATGATAGTTCAGATATTTTTGCCTTGCTTTTTTTACCTAATAAAAGGCACTAAATATGACACATTGTCCCTTTAAAACATGCTGCTGTATTTATGAAAGCCAAAGGACGTTTTGACGAGATGGCATGTGAGGCTGTATCCAAAGAGAGTAATGGCTTCTGAGAAGCTGAGACTGCATGTAAGGAAGAGCAAATCAACATATTCCAAGTGTATATACACTAAATACTCTTTTCACACTTAATTCATTCCCTGCCACATCATTAAAAAAGTCGACGTGTATTATCGTCAATGGCACTGAATGAGTTTTCATATTAACGGTGTCCGTCCTTCTTTTTCCTGTTACATAGCATGGAAGGAATAGCAAACCATATTTATGATCCGGTGTGGATTGACGTAGGAAGAGATTAAGAGTTTCATGGCATTTAGAGAGAAATAAAATCAGCTGGAACAACTCTTCATATTTCGGGAGAGAGAATTGTAAGAGCGACAGTGGACCAAATTTAACAACTAACAAAGACACAGGCATTTATCTTGTCAGGCTTTTCCCACAGCACACCTGAAAATCACTTTATTCAAAAACAACACAACTTACTTGATTGATTGATGGATGGATGGTTAGATGGGTGTATGGTTAGATGGATTGCATAATGGATTGATTCATGGATGGATGGAATAATTGATAAATAGATGGGTTGATTGAGAGATAAATGGATTTGATTAATGGATAGATTGATTGATGGATGGATTGATTGATTCATGGATTCATTCATGGATGGAATGCTGGATTTTTTGATAATTTATGGTTCGATTGATTGTTGGATGGATGGATTTATGGATAATTAATGTATAATTAATTAATTTATTTATTGATGGATGGATGGATTTATTGAGGTGTTATTTAGGCTCAGAACTCACACAAAAACTACATCAACTAACCAATTTAACAAACGGTAATAAAATATTTGTACATGGAAAAAATAGCCCCATTCCCAGAATGAAATTATAAAAAAACAAATAAATAATGTTTCAAACATACAATAGTAACACAATAATGGTAAGAACAAGTACTAACAATGGTCAGGATCAAATTTATTTTCACTCACATTTTTTATTGGTGTATAATCACTCAGAATATGTTATTTTGTTTTTCGTTTAAATATGAATCCCCCCCCCCCCCCAATCCTCCTTTTTTCACATAAGACATTGTCTGTTTCATTTGTGTCACGGTGGTTTCTACCTAATAACATATGATAAACGACTGTTAATTTAAAACAAATGTATTTATACCTCAGATACGTATTTTTGTTTTTTGTAGCATTGTTGTTGTATTGTATTGTAAATGTCAAGCGGCATTGGCTCAAGAGGTAGATAGCTCGTCTTGGGATCGAGAGAAAGCAGTTCGGATCCCGGCTCCTCCGTGTTACATGTTGAAGTGTCCTTGGGTAAGACACCTAACCCCTAATACCCCAATAAGCAGGTTAGCGCCTTACATGGCTGCACGGCCGCTGTTGGGAAATGTAAAGCACACGGTAAAGCGCTTTGGGAAGTCTTGACTTGAAAAGCGCTATATAAATGCAGATAATTTCATTTCATTTCAAGCCCTGTTACAGAAATGAAAAAAACGATTTATCTTTTTTATTAATATTATTTCTGTACAGTTTAGTTAAAGTGCACTATTAAATGTATTAGAAGAAACTCTTAGGTCGCGGTTGTATAATTTCGAGGAAGCCGAGAATAATTCCTCGTAATCTCTTTAGTAACGTGTTTGTGCAATGCCACCAACAAGTGGATTTCTGTTATCGGCGCATTCACGCCAGTTCAGCCCCAATTGTGACAGCGAATGGGATGGTGAGCAGCTGGCTAGGGATTGTACACTTCGTGGCCTTTCTGAATTCTCTTCCACATTGTGTCTTACGTAACAAATATACAAATGTATGTATGTATATATGTGATTGATTGATTGATTATTGCTCCAGCGAAGGTCGGGGGGTCCCGTCCCTGTGCGTTGAGCCGACCAGATGAACCAGGTTTTTCCAATGCTGGCGGTCTTGTGCCGGCTGTTCTGCATCCTCTACAGCAACTCCGTGTTGTCGGAGGTCGCCCGCAACGACGTCGAGCCATCGAGTGCAGGGTTTCCCTCGTGGTCGTCTCCAGCCTGCGGCCTTTGGGTCAAACTGGAGAATGGCTCGTGTCGGATGGTCTGGTGGTAGACGAAGGACATGGCCAAACCAGCGGGTGCGGCGTTGTGCGACCAAGGAAGATGCTCGGGGCTGGCACGTGCGGGCTCTGAGCTCTTTATTGGAGACTCGCTGGGGCCACCTGATGTTCTCGATAGTTCTGAGAGCCCTGCTATCAAAACCGTCGATTCTTGTGGCCAGGGTGTTGTTCAGGGGCCATGTTTCTGAGCCATAAAGCAGGATAGAGAGTACGGCGAGGTTGTAAATGCGCAGCTTCGTCTTGCATGCGATGGTCTGGTGCCGCCAGAGTGGTTTCCAGAGAGACTGCAGAGCAGATGCTGCCAGGGCTCTTCTGCGGAGAATCTCTGGTTTTAGGTCCCCATTGTCTGTCACCATGGACCCCAGATACACAAAGCTCTTGACAGGCTCTACGATGTCGCTACCAATTTGGATGGGAGGTGGATCTGGTCCATCACCGACATACATGAACTTGGTTTTCGTCCAACTCACTTGGAGGCCAAGCCGCGCTGCCTCTTCGCTGTAAATGCCCAGAGCGTCTCTCAGCTGGCTGTAGGAAGTGCTGAGCATGATGGTGTCGTCAGCATACTCCAGGTCAGTCAGGTGGTAGTTGCCGAAAGACACTCCGGGGATGCGCTCACTAACCCTGAACATCAGATGGTCGATGATGCAATTAAAAAGGTCGGGAGCAGCCACGCAGCCTTGGCGAACGCCGCTGGAGATAGTAAACCAGTCGGAGTCAATGCCGTTGATACGGACACAGCTCTCTGCGTTGCTGTAGAGCAGCTTGAACAGGGCTATGATCTTGGGTGGTGCTCCGTGAGCTTTGAGGATGTTCCACAGTGAAGAGTGGCAGACGGTGTCAAAGGCGGCCTTAAGATCAATGAATCCGATATATAGATGGCGATCTTTACGGAATTCACGGGTCTTCTCTATCAGCAAACGGACGGCAGAGATGTGGTCCGTTGTGGAGCGGTTGGGCATAAAGCCAGCCTGCTGGGGACGGCGGCAGCTTCTGATTGCTGGAAGGGCACGGCTGAGCAAGATCCTGCTAAAGACCTTGCCCGGGATGGAGAGTAAGGTTATACCTCTGTGGTTTCCACAGACAAGCCTGTCACCCTTGCATTTCCAGAAGGGCATGATGACTCCTCTGGTCCAGTCGGTGGGCAGCTGCTCGATTCCCACACCTGGTTGAATAGGCAGGTTAGCCACTCCACCATGCCATCACCGCCAGCCTTGAGCATCTCGCCGGTAATGGCACAGATGCCGGGGGCTTTCTTGGTGTTTAGCTTCTTCAGAGCAGCTCTCACTTCCTCGGGTGTTACAGGGTCTGTGCAGCAGGTGTCGCTAGGAGGTGCTGTGTTTGCAGCCACTGGGAGGGTGGGATCAGCTGGGATGGTGCTGTGCTGCAAGAGGAGGCTAAAGTGCTCCTTCCAGCGCGCGAGGCAGTTGGCTTCTGTCATGATGAAGTTGCCGTCTGAGTCTTTTACCAGGGCTGTCTTTATGTGTGGGCCGCTACGGGCTTGGCGTCGTAGACTGAATACGCGGCTCATGTTGTTGTTGTTGGCCGCGGACTTAAGCTGTTGGGCTTCTGCCTGCCAAAACCTCTCCCTATCTTCAGCAATGGCCACATTGCGCAGGCGGTTCAGTTTCCGATACTCCGTGAGGTCGCCTCGGAGCCGGGCCTCACGCCGCTGGTCTATAATGTTTAGTGTCCTCTCTGATATCCAGGGCTTTCTCAGGGAGGATCGCGGGCGTCCGAGGACATTGTGAGCAGACTGGAGGACACTTTCCTTGAAGGCCGCCCAGTCTGTCAGCTTGTCAGGAGCCAGGGCATCGAGAGTGCGGCGGATGGAGCAACTGAAGTCTCTGGCGATGTTGGGGTCGCTGAGTCGGGAGGAGTCGGGGCGAGGCAGAGTCTTGTGCTGGTTGGCTCGGAGCTTTAGCTTAAGCTGGGCCACCAGCAGACGATGGTCTGTGTTGCCAAGCTGTGCTCCTCTGAACACCCGGCAGTTGGTTACAAACGACTTCCAGCGTCGTGATATCAGGATGTGGTCCAATGCATTCCTGGTTCTGCCATCTGGGCTGTACCACGTCCAGTGATGGATGCATTTCCGGGGAAACCAGGTGTCAGCAACACAAAGGTTGTTTTGGTGGCAGAGGAGGAGGAGGCGGTTGCCATTGTCGTTTGTTGTGCTGTCAACGAAGGTGGTGCCGATAGGTGAGCCGGGGGACAGATCATTGCTGGATAGAGTGGCGTTGGCATCAGTGAGGATGATGGTTACGTCGTGTGGTGGGGCTTGGTCGACAGCCTGGTGGAGTTGGTCAAAGAACGCGTCCTTCGCATCCTCATCAGCGACATCGGTGGGGGCGTAGGCGACGATCACTGTCATCTTGCCGTGATGGTGGAGGAAGCGAGCAGACAGTAGTCTGTCGCTTATTGGTGTCCAGCTGATGAGGGACCTCCGGAGGGCTTTTGGAATGGCAAGAGCCACACCGTAAAGGCCGGTCCGACTCTCGGGGCCACTCCAGCTGTAGCAATGGTTGCCAGCTGTTGTTTCACCATTGCCTTGCCATCGTACTTCACAGAGCCCTGCCAGGGTGATATTATAGCGACAGAGCTCTCGGGACAGCAGGGTGGCAGCTCCGGGGCGAAGGAGTGTCTGGACATTCCAGGTGGCGACACGGGTCTTACGACGAAGATCGATCCGTACTCGTTGGTCGGGGGCAGGCTGGGGTCCGTTACCGTGTTGGTCAGTCCGGCTTCTTTCTCTGGTCAGTTTCATAACAAAGGGGGTTTCTCCTGGGTGAGTTGTTAGCCCTCCGCAGGATAGTCGGTTGGTGGGGCTGCCACCTCACAGCGTACCGACACGCTGGGGTCTTTGTTTGTCTGGAACCTACCCCGGAGACCGGCCCGCCATGGGTGACCCTACCAGGAGCAAGCTCCCGACGGTATCACTCTCCAGGGTCACTGGAACACGCAAGCCCCCTCGCCGCATCAAGGCCAGACCCATCCGAGGGGGATGTATATATAATATATATATATATATGTGTGTGTGTGTGTGTGTGTGTGTGTGTGTATGTGTGTATGTGTGTATGTGTGTATGTGTGTATGTATGTATGTATGTATATGTATGTATATATATATATGTATGTATATATATATATATATATGTATGTATATATATATATATATATATATATATATATATATATATATATATATATATATATATATATATATGTATGTATATATATATATATATATATATATATGTATGTATATATATATATATATATATATATATATATGTATGTATATATATATATATATATATATATATATATATATATATATATATATATATATATATGTATGTATATATATATATATATATGTATGTATATATATGTATGTATATATATATATGTATGTATATATATATATATATATATGTATGTATATATATATATATATATGTATGTATATATATATATATATATGTATGTATATATATATATATATGTATGTATGTATATATATATATGTATGTATATATATATATATATATATATGTATGTATATATATATATGTATGTATATATATATATATATATATATGTATGTATATATATATATATGTATGTATATATATATATGTATATATATATATATATATATATATATATATATATATATATGTATGTATGTATGTATGTATATATATATATGCATGTATATGCATGTATGTATATGTATGTATGTATGTATATATATATATGCATGTATATGCATGTATGTATATGTATGTATGTATATATATATGTATGTATGTATATATATATATATATATATATACTGGACTGTCTCAGAAAATTAGAATATTGTCATAAAGTTCTTTATTTTCTGTAATGCAATTAAAAAAACAAAAATGTCATACATTCTGGATTCATTACACATCAACTGAACTATTTCAAGCCTTTTATTATTTGAATATTGCTGATTTTGGCTTACAGCTGAAAAAAACTCAAAAATCCTATCTCAAAATATTAGAATACTTCCTCAGACCAAGTAAAAAAAATAATTTTATAACAGCAAAACTAAATCAAACATTTGAAAATGTCCATTGATGTACTTGGTTGGGAATCCTTTTGCACGGATTACTGCATAAATCCGGCGTGGCATGGAGGCAATCAGCCTCTGGCATTGCTGAGGTGTTATTGATGCCCAGGATGCTTCGATAGCGGCCTTCAGCTCATTTGCATTTGTAGGTCTGGTGTCTTTCATCTTCTTCTTAACTATACCCCACAAATTTTCGATGGGGTTCAGGTCAGGGGAATTAGCAGGCCAATCAAGGACAGTGATGCCATGGTCAGTGCACCAGTTACTGGTGGTTTTGGCACTGTGGGCAGGTGCCAGATCGTGCTGGAAAATGAAATCCTCATCTCCATAGAGATTTTCAGCAGATGGAAGCATGTAGTGCTCTAAAATCTCTTGGTACACAGTTGCATTTACTCTGGACTTGATGAAACACAGTGGACCAACACCAGCAGCTGACATGGCTCCCCAAACCATTGCTGACTGTGGGAACTTCACACTGGATTTCAAGCAACTTGGATTTTGCTCCTCTCCAGCCTTTCTCCAGACTCTGGCGCCTTGACTTCCAAATGAAATGCAAAACTTGCTTTCGTCTGAAAAGAGGACTTTGGACCACTCTGCAACTGTCCAGTGCTTCTTCTCCATAGCCCAAGTCAGACGCTTCTTCCGTTGTCTTGAGTTCAGAAGTGGCTTAACCATGGGAATACGGCTATTGTAGCCCATTTCCCGGACACGTCTGTGAACTGTGGCTTTTGATACCTGGACTCCAGCTTCAGCCCACTGTCTTTGAAGCTCCCCGAAATTCTGGAAGCGGCTCTTCTTCACAATTTTGTTAAGGCTGCGGTCATCTCTCTTGGTTGTGCAGCGTTTCCGGCCACATTTTTCCCTTCCAACAGACTTTTTGTGGATATGCTTTGAAACTGCACTCTGTGAACAGCCTGCTCTTTGAGAAATTTATTTTTGTGTCTTACCCTCCTGATGGAGGGTATCAATGATGGTCCTCTGGACAGCAGTCAGATCAGCAGTCTTCCCCATACTTGTGATTTAGTTTACTGAACCAAGCTGAGTGTTTTTAAGGCTCAGAAAACCCTCGCAAGGTGTTTCGAGTTAATTAGATGATTCAGGTGATTAGTTGAATAGCCTACTTGTATACTTTTTCATGATATTCTAATATTTTGAGATAGGATTTTTGAGTTTTCTTAAGCTGTAAGCCAAAATCAGCAATATTCAAATAATAAAAGGCTTGAAATAGTTCAGTTGATGTGTAATGAATCTAGAATGTATGACATTTTTGTTTTTTTAATTGCATTACAGAAAATAAAGAACTTTATCAAAATATTCAAATTTTCTGAGACAGTCCTGTATATATATATATATACTGTATATATATATATGTGTTTTTGGATCACCCACTTCCAGGACAGAATGCAGGGGACGTGCGGAGGAGGGTCTCCGCGGCTGTGCAGTTGGCCACCGTGGGCTCGGGGTGGCCGCTGTGGAGTTCTCGTCCGTCCTGCACGGCCCTCAATGCCCAACCCACATTGACATTTTTTCATTGTGTTTTCAAATTTCGACATTTCCATCATGGCTCATTTTGATGGACTGGGGAAGGCATTAGCTCAGGAGGTAGAGCGCTCTGATAAGACACTGAGTCTCTAATAAGTAGGTCGGCGTCTTGCATGGCTGCATGGCCGCTATTGGTGTGTGAGTGTGTGTGTGAATGGGTAAAGTACATTATAGAGCACTTTTGGAGGTCTTCATTGACTTGAAAAGCGCTATATAAATGCAGACCATTTACCATTTATAACAGTACTTTTATAGAAATGCTACAAAAATAAAAGGAAATTATTGCAAGGATAAATATATAATTAAATGCTTATAAACATGGACATAATATATTATTTTGCTTTAGAAGAACAAGAAAGAAATACCACAGAATTCATACACAAATAATATTACAGGGAGATGCTGGGCACAGAGGTAAGCAAAATAATCAAATGAGTTGTTCCACACTTGAGTTAAGCCTCTCTGGTTTAATTTCTCTTAATTCAGCCATTCACTTGCAGTTAATCACAAAGGAAGAAGAAATGCAATGGCAAAGTATTAAGATTAAAAAAATTCTACTACATGAATACTTTAAAATACTACAAAAATACTAGCACTGTAAAACTAAAACACAAAGGTACTAAGACTATTCTACAAAGGTACAACTACAGTAACACTACTTCACTAACACTACTTATATTCACTTTTGATTTATGGATAGCGTATTGAAATTGCTAAGAGTTCACAAGACAATTGAAATAAAGAAATGATTATGTACTTATGCTGTGCCCTGCATTTGAAAATAATGCCGAAATACAATAATAAAAACTACTACTACCTAAATTCTTCAAAATGCTATAGAAATACTGGTACAGTAATACTATAATACAAAAGTACTACTACAGGAATTCTACAGAAAAACTAAAACAAAAATATTAAAAGATAAAACTACTGTAAGGCTACAAAATTACTACTTCAATAACACAACCTTTCAGATGCAAACAGAGATAATATAATTACAGCAGCCAACCACACTTGCCATAACCCTAACCCTAATCCTAGCACAAAATCCCACTATAGACCAGAGAGAAATACACAAACCAAAGACCCTAATCAAAACAGCATCAGTGCTGATTACGATGAAGACATGAGGGCCACAAATTTGCTGGGTAAGTATGAATGGTACATATTCATACATATATTAAGGCAGGTCATGGACCACATTAATAAGGGAAAATGGAGATAATTGGTCTGATTGGTCAAAAGGGAGGACCATGCAAATTAGTAAACATTTCACCTGGCCAAAGCCCATGGTGGTTTGCTTGTCACCTTGTTAAAATTATATGGGAAGAACAATTGTACTAGAGTCTATCTTAGTCCAAATATAAAAAAGAATATTAAAAAATCCGATGTTTCCTGTGACTACATTTTTCAGAAATAATACAGCCTCAACAGTGCCATTGATAGGACAAGTTTATGACGGCAAGAATTCTTTTTGCATTTGAAATGTAATGAACAAATACTAGACACAAACTTGATTGCCAAATTGATATTCTGGCCCCAATTTTTGGGGGCCATGAGAGGGAATGAAGGATTTTATATTTTATATATTATATATTTTTGACCATAAGGGATTTTTTTACAATAAAATACAAATAACATTTTAATACAGAAGATATCACTGGCTGAGCTGTGGGGCGAGGTCATTGTAGCCAAAACAAGAATTATGTTTACAGAAAACGGCAAGAGCTGGGACAAGGGCGGACGCCGGAGGAGCCTGTGAAACGGGAAAGGAGACATTGTTTGGAGAATGTGTTCTTATAAGCTTTGTTGGTGTGAGTTTTTTAGACGTGGCGGCGCCTTTCAGCAAGGAGGTGGTGAAGCTGGCACCTGACCCGCCCTATGGGAGGTAGCGACTAGGTGGAGGCCACGTGAGGAGTCAGCACGCCCCATGGGGGAGGAGCCAACACCCCAGCTTGTGAAAAGACGTGGACAGAAAACGAAAGACTGGAAGAGAGATGAGAGAATGAGAGGGAGCCTCGAAGAAGACTAATTACACTAATTTGACAATAATTCGGCTAAATTCGATGGAATTAGTTAAATACTTTAAGAAAATAATTCTGCCCCCGTGTGGAAATGCTGGTCTCTTGTCAATATTTTCCCTAAATAAATAAAAGGAGAATGAAGTTTGTGTTTGGTTAATGGAGTCGGAGAACTGATTCGAACAATTTGGTAAACGCTACCACGTACCACTATGCTTTCCCTAACACCACTAAGGTTTAAAACTCGGTAAAGGGTTCAGCTCGGTCCACAGTGCTGAAGCTTGGCCTTCTGAATATTAGATCAGTAGCTTCCAAAGCTTTACTTGTCAGTGACCTTACTAACTATAATAATCTTAACCTTATTGGCCTTTGTGAGACCTGGTTAAAACCAAATGAGTTTGTAGTGCTAAATTAGGCTTCGCCCCCTAACTTTTTGAGTTTGCATTTGGCACGACCGTGCAAAAAAGGTGGCGGTGTTGCTCTTATATCGGAAAGTACATTGAAATTAACTCACGGTACCTCTACTGTTTTTAAAACCTTTGAAGCACTTTTTTATGAGGTCCTTAATGTCAACACCAATTTATGTAGTTGTTGTGTATCGCCCACCTGGACCATATTCAAATTTTTGGGATGAATTTTCGGAACTGTTAACAGACTTAGTATCTCATGCGGACAATGTTGTGATTATTGGTGATTTTAATGTTCACATAAACTCCCCATCAAATTCACTTGCGAATTTACTAATTGATACATTTGGTTTTGATGAAATTGTTGATGTGCCCACTCATAAAGTTGGGAATACTCTAGATCTAGATCTTGTTCTTGCTCGAGGTGTAATGGCCTCAAATGTTACAGTGTTGCCGTATCCCAATGCCATCTCTAATCACTATCTTGTTAAGTGTGAGGTGCTGTTTAATGTTTACTGCAGTAAGGAAAATGTTGGCTTTAGTAGTCACAATTATCCGCTCTGCAACAACATTAGCTTTAAAAGAACGATTACCTACGGTAACTGCGGCTTTCCCTTTGTATATTGGGTCTGTTGAATCACTTACAAACGACTTTAATACTGCTTTGGTTAATGTTCTTGATTCTGTTGCGCCCCTGTGGCATAAATTTCGACCTAAGAAGCATACACCTTGGTTTACTGAAGAAACCAGGTCACTCAAACAAGGGTGCAGGAAACAAGAACGAACGCACACTGGCGCACTGCAAAGCTGGAGGTCTTCCAACTGGCCTGGTGTGGCAGCTTGCTGAAATATAAAGTAGCTTTTGCCTCAGCTTAAGCATCGTTTTTCTCTAAGATTATTGTTATACATAAAAAAAATCTGAAATATTTGTTCGACATGATGGCGAAACTTACCAGACACCAACTTATTCGAAATAGTTCTAGTTATTCTGCTAATGACTTTATGGTATTTTTTAATAAAAAGATTCAACTCATCTGGAATAAAATCTTCAATGAATGCCCTGCTACCCTGTCCTACCTCAAAGATGCGAAGGTGTTAGATCAGGACCGTCTCGGCAGCTGTTCCGAAACGTTGTCCAGTTTCAATGATTTGTCCCTCGATAGTGTTACACAGATGGTCAGTATGGCCAAACAAACTACTTGTCTTCTTTATCCGTTTCCAGCTTTACTCGTTAAAGAACTGTTTGGGATTTTAGGACCTTCAGTTTGAAATATTATTAACCTAGGTAATTATACGCCAGTGTCAAATCTGCCATTTTTTGCAAAATTACTTGAAAAGGTCGTTGCACAGCAGCTAAATGACTTTGTGTCGGAAAATAATCTCTAGGGGCGGCAGTAGCTCAGGAGGTAGAGCGCTCGTCTTGGGATCAAGTGATCCCAGTTCGACTCCCGGCTCGTTTGTGTTACATGTCGAAGTGTCCTTGGGTAAGACACTGAACCCCTAATACCCCAAATAAGCAGGTTAGCGTCTTACATGGCTGCAAGGCCACTATTGGGAAATGTGAAGCACATTGTAAAGCGCTTTGGGAAGTCATTGACTTGAAAAGCGCTATATAAATGCAGATCATTTCATTTTCTTTGAAACTGTCCAGTCAGCATTTAGGGCAAATCACTCTACAGAGACAGTCCTGGCTAAAGTATCCAATAATCTTCTCTTTGTAATAGATTCCGGTGCCTCGTCAATGACACTACTGCTGGATCTCAGTGCTGCTTTTGATACTGTCCACCACAACATATTACTTGTTCGTCTGGAATGCATCGGTATCTCAGGAACTGTACTCTCGAGGTTTAGGTCCTACCTATCAGACAGGACGCAATGTGTTATCTACGGCAATCTGACATCCAAACACTATGATATCCCCTGTGGCGTTCCGCAGGGTTCTGTACTTGCCCCCCTTCTTTTTAGTATCTATATGCTTCCGCTTGGTGATATTATCTGCAAGTGTAATATCAGTTTCACTCCCATGCAGATGACACTCAACTGTATCTGCCACTGGAGACAACTGGACAGTTAAGTTGTAGAAATCTGGAGGCTTGCCTTAATGAGATTCAAAGATGGATGTCACTTGTTTTTTTTCCCCTTAACCCAGGAAAAAATGAAATGTTGATTATTGGTCCAGCCCATCGTGGTGAGTTGTTTTCAAACACTGCCCTGAACCTAGACAAATGTGATATCACCCATTGTGACTCGGTCAAGAATCCTGGTGTTATATATTATCTTGATATATCGTTTCAGTTACATGTAAAAAATATTACTAGAATAGCCTTCTTCTACCACCGTAATATTGTGAAGATTTGTTCGAGGCTGTCCCAATCAGATGCAGAGGTTCTAGTTCATGCGTTTATTACTTCTCAGCTTAATTACTGTAATGTATTGCTTTCTGGTCTCCCAATGTCTAGCATCAAAAGTTTACAGCTGGTTTAGAAGGCGGCAGCGAGACTTTTGACTAAGACAAAAAAGTTTGAGCATATTACTCCTGTATTGGCCAACTTGCACTGGCTCCCAGTCCACTTAAGATGTGACTTTAAGGTTCTCTTACTAACACACAGATGTTTGCATGGACTTGCGCATTCTTATCTCTCAGATTTGTTCTCCCCCGATGTTCCTGCCCGGAGCCTTCGCTCTGAAAATGCCGGTCTACTTGTGACTCCGAGAGCCAAGAACAAGTCTGCTGGCTGGAGAGCGTTCTCCATCCGGGTCCCGGTGCTGTGGAATGCCCTGCCTCCGGAGATAAGATCTGCAAGCTCAGTGGAAGTTTTTAAATCTAGACTTAAGACTCACTTCTATTCAAAAGCTTATGATTGATGCCCACCTCGTATTTCCTATTGTCACGTCTTTTTCCGACTGCCTGGCTGGTGGTGATACGAGGGAGAAGGACAATTTGAGACTAGTCAGCGAAACAGCGTCTGACCTGAAGCATGTCAACGCCTGCATCGGCCGGCCGGCAGAGATGGGAAGCTGCGTTGTTGCTGTTATGGACTTTTTGGACTAGTTTACAGGCTTCAGGCGTTATTGCTGTCATACATTTTCTGGACAAATTTCAACATGTTACCTAGTGTTCTCTTTTATTGATGTTTGCTATGTTTGTGTACTGTGACCCAAATGCTAAATCTATTTCACCCTGGTCATCCTGGAAGGGGGATTATCCCTTGTGAGGCCTCTTCTCAAGGTTTTTTTTTTCCTCACGCTGAGGTTTTGAGTTATTCCTTGCCAGCATGTTGGTTTAAGATCAGGCGATAGTGTCATTCTAATCCTGTGCAGTCCTTTAAAACATTTTTGTGATTTAGAGCTATACAAATAAATGTGACCTGACTTGACTTGACTTGGAACATGTGTTGCGGAATGGCATTGATCTGTGTGCTATTGTCTATTTTAAAATTAACATTCCTTTTGGCTACCTGTATTACTGCGTATGCTTGATCGTTTTTTTTTTTTGCCTGTGTCCTTTGTTGTGACCCCGTCTATGTAAAGTTATTGTTCGTTATCACTTGCCTCCATTAGAGTGTGCATGGCTTCTGGGTGGGGCTGTGGCACAGCCTTTGATCTGCATGCTTAAGCAAAATGGCCAATTTTCCTGCAATTTAGGCATTGCTTCCCTTTCACAGGGCATAAGTCGAAGGCACTATGTGGCCCTCCACACCTGCTACAGAATGTGTGGGCAGTGTTTTCCTTTTGTTTGTCTTTTTTATAAAATGGCCTCTTGTTAGGTCTCTTAGTGACAGCATGTACTGCTTCCAGACCAGCCGCTCCCTGTCCAGCCGTCTCTCTCATCTGAGCCTGGGCTAACTTATGGGAACATGCTATATCAATAGCCTTTTCCAATGTTAAGTCTACGCAGGGGTCGCGGGATCTGGGTCGCTGGACTAAAGTGGAGGGAAAGAGGGGACTGGGGATCCTCTCCTCTCTATCTCTACTCCCTAAGAGACACCAAGGCAAAGAAAGGGGGGCGAGAGAACGAAAGGTCTCGCAAAGCCTATTTATAGTGTCACTAAATGTGAAAGGATGTGGAAGTTAAGCGACTGAGTGGAAGAAAGAGGAGATCAGAAGGATGATGACTAAAAGGAAGGTTGATGTGTTAGCCTTGAGTAAAACAAAGATGAAAGGAAAGGGTGAATTACAGTTTGGAGGTATGTATGGTAGAAAGTCTGGAGTTACGGGTGGACATGCTAGAGAAGGAGCGGCTGTGCTCGTGACTGAGAAAGTATAGGAAAAACTGGTGGAGTGGAAAGAGATATCTTCCAGATTGATGTGGGTGAGGTTAAAGTGGAGTTTAGAAGTATGGAGTTTTATAAGTGCATATGGACCTGGTTCAGAAAGAAGTGCTGAGGAGAGAGAGGAGCTCTGGAAGGATTTGTCCGAATGTGTGGCAAGTGCGAAAGAAGGGTGGAAAGTGATAATACTAGGTCACCTGAAAGCTAGAGTGGGTGATGTAATGATTGAAAATGTGGTTTGTAGATATTGAGTACCAGGAAGAAATGAGAGTGGGAAGAAATTGAGTTATGTGTGGAAAATGAGTTGGTGATCGCAAATACATTATTTGAAAAGAGGGATGTAAATAAGTATACCTTTGTCAGAGTGGGTGGTGGTGAGATGGTTGACAGAGCATTGATGGATTATCTAGTGGTTAGGAAAGGTATGTTAAGTAGATTGTTGGATGTTCATGTTTACAGAGGTGAAATGAGTGGTTCGTCTGATCATTTTTATGTGGAAGGAAAACTGAAAATAGATGGATCGTGGAGGGCAAGTTATAAGAAGAGTGTGAGGGAAGACGAGAAAATGTTAGAGTTAAATAAGGCAGAAACAGAGAGTTTAAAGTGAGGATAGGGGAAGAGTATGAAGGGATTAGTAGAAGGGAAGTGGAGAGTGTGGAAATGGAATGGAGTGGTGCGAAAGAAGTGTGTGGAATGAGAAAAGTTGGTTGAGGTATTAGGTAAGGAAGTGAATGGTGGACTCAGACGCTGTGACAGAGAAGAGACGTGCCTTTGAGGAGTGGCTGCAAGATAAGAGTGGAGATGCGTATGCAACAATATCTGACTGTCTTGTTGACATTCCCACTTTAGCGCCTTATAGTTCGCTGCGCCTTATGTATGGAAAATATATGACGTAAGACCATTTTTGGGGGTGCACCTTATAACCGGTGCACCTAATAGTGCAGAAATTACGGTTTGTTTAAAAAAAAAAAAAAAAGTTAGATAATGATATCCTGAGCTGGACCAATATATTTGTCTTCTAATTTGAAAGTCCCTCTTTAAGATGAAATGTTGAAGACATTGAAAATTTTAGATTCAGATTCAGATCTACTTTCTTGTCATTCTAGTACACGTGTATACAGAACGAAATGTCGATACATCTGACCCGCACAGTTTCCTCGAATGTACAGATATAAGTAAAAGTTGTATTGTATTATGGCTACGTATAGTATTTTTTTTTGTCAACATTCTGGACCAGGCTGTTGTCCCTGCACCAGGCCACCAACTGCTCCACCTCCTCTCTGTAGGCCAGGTCGTTGTCGTCCCTGATGAGGCCCACCACTGTTGTGTCGTCAGCATACTTCACGATGTGGTTTGTGGCGGACCTAGGGGCGCAGTCGTGTGTCATCAAGGTGAACAGCAAGGGGCTCAGGACACAGCCTTGGGGGGAGCCCGTGCTGAGGTAGATGACATCTGAGATGTTCTGACCTATCCTCACAGATTGGGGTCTGTCACTGAGGAAGTCCAGCAGCCAGTTCCGCAGGGGGGTGTTGTACATTTTTTGATTGAAATTACACCCAATAGGAAGATGACCCACCTTCGTCCACCCGTGGCGCCATTTTCTTCTCCATGCTTCTTTTGGTTTGCCAAGGCTGAGGATGTTTGCATTTGCTCCTCAAATAAAATATTATACTGTATGAAGATACTATGTATGGGATTAATTTAGTGCTGCTCTGCCATGTTCACACGTTTTGTTGTGTGAATTGAGTTTAGAATGTTTTTAACCTTTTGGTTATTTGTGATTGTTTAGGTACATGTTTTCTTAATATTTGGGTTGTTGTTTGGGAACATATATAATTCATATTTTGGGATACATGTTTAGGTGCAGATTATAATTTTATTTTGAGTATTCCCTGGTTGTTTGGGTGCACATTTTGTTCGTAGTTTGGGTATTTAGAATGCGTAAAATAACATTTTACCCAATTAGCAAAACATTTGGCTTACTTTACGTTCTTATTTTTTTGTTTGGAAATGTTTTATCTTGTTTGTTGGAAAATAAATAAGAGCAATGTAGATTTTTGTCCTTGTTTCATTACATGTTTTTTTCATTTTCAAGATAGTATTTTCGTTCACAGTTTTAACTGCACTGTCCACACTAAACATTTTCTGTATATTTTGGGCATGGGAAACGATTTGGCCCCTTTAGGTATCTGCTGTAGTTCTTGATGTTCGATGTTTTACCTTGTCTTTTGCATTTTATTCTGTTGACTTATTCGAAACCTAAGGCTGTGTTTGACAAAAAAGTACATCGCTTGCTTTGTCGCCCGATACAACTACAGGCGTGATATTGTGGCAGAATAGGTCTTCGATATAGTGGACAGTCCCTTAGTCTATTGGACAGATGACCGGGGATCAAGTCCTCGATGGGGTGTAAGCTTTTACAACATCTTTACATTTGCCGATCGTAAAGACAAAAGGAGATATTTGCTTCTAAAATTTTGCGTTTTTATTCAAGTAGTTTTTTTTAACTTTTCATGTGTGAAAACAAAGATTGACGTCAAATTACAAAAAAAGAAAGAAAAAGTGGCTTCCGAAGAAGTAATAGCTAAACACATCCTGATCTTTTTGTTTTTAAATAAAATTCAAAAGAAAATATAAGAATAAATTATTTTCTTTTAACCCTTGGATGCATAAGAGGGGTCAAAAATGACCCCATGGGTTGTTATCATTCCAAATATTTATTAAAAGTAAGGGTTTGATATTCTCATATTCCAAGCATTTCGCATAGAGCATGTTTATAACATGATGTTATTAGTATTTTTATTTCCCCCCCTACTAATTTTCGATCTCACTCATGGAAGAGTGTATGAACTAGTAGGTCATGCATCCAAAAGTTAATTAGATAAATATTTGCCTGGAAAGTTCAGTTAATGCTAAAAACATCTCAGTTTGAAACCCAGAGCGTGTGCCAAGTATTTTTTATCAGTGGTTCATGCAGGGGAGATTTTAGGTTCAGAGCTTGATAGGGGTACTGAGCACGCAGAGCAGGGGTGGGGAAACTACAGCTTTGGGCCACAAGGGGCCCATAGGGTTTTTTCCACCAGGCCGCCAAACAAGAATGGTCAATATATAATGACAGTACAGTATATATTATAGTAAATATAGTAATACTGGGGCAGCACGGCGGCGCAGTGGTTATGAAATGAAATGAAATGATCTGCATTTATATAGCGCTTTTCAAGTCAATGACTTCCCAAAGCGCTTTACATTGTGCTTCACATTTCCCAATAGCGGCCGTGATCTGTGCAGCCATGTAAGGCGCTAACCTGCTTATTGGGGGTATTGGGGTTTCAGTGTCTTACCCAAGGACACTTCGGCATGTAACACGGACAAGCCGGGATTCGAACTGGGATCCCTTAATCCTAAAACGATCGCTCTACCTCCTGAGCTACTGCGGCACAAACCTCCTGTGTGGAGTTTGCGTGTTCTCCCCGTGCTTGCGTGGGTTTCCTCTGGGCACTCCGGTTTCCTCCCACGTTCCAAAAACATGCATGTCAGGTTAATTGGCCAGTCCAAATTGTCCCTTGGCGTGAATGAGCGAGCGAGTTGTCCGACTCTGTGTGCCCTGCGACTGCGTGGCAACCAGTTAAGGGTGTCCAATGCCCAAAGATAGCTGGGATGGGCTCCAGCACCCCCGCGACCCTACTGGGGATAAGCGGTGCAGATAATGGATGGATGGTCATACTGATAAAAAAAAATGTGCTAACTTTGTCCCCATTGTCCCTTTGTGTCTCTGCAACAAAAATACTACTACAGAAATAGTACAAAAAATACTACAGAATTACTACAAAGCTATATATCAAACTTAGTTCTTAGTTCTACATTGTTCATATTTTTGTTTTGCTTTACTAGAAGAAAAATCCAACTTTTTTCATCATATTTAGGCATATACTGTGCTTTATTAAGGTAATGACAGTCTTGAAAATGTTAGTTTCTGGGGGTCCTTGGGTTGAATTTGGGGGTTCTTGAGTACCCTTAAAAACGGGCCGGTTGCGCCCATGGGTTTATGAACTGCGAGTCGGGGTGTGTGTTGATGACGTAAGCAGTGTCATTTCAAGCCCCGCTAATTGGTTGTACCATGTGGGGCACCATTTCATGTGGTGTGTCTTGGTCAAGTACAGCCTGATGGCGTCCATCTTTCTCCAGGCCAACACGTGTTTCCACCCAAGAAAAGTTGAAAATGTGCACGCGTTTCGTCGTATTATTTTTTTTTCAGCTACATGGTGTCTACATTTTAACTACAGAAAAACGTGTATGCACCGACTTATTTCATACATAGTTACAAATGGTAATGGATGTCTACTACTTAAAAAAAACAAGATTATAATTCCTCGACGTCCTTTCCCTTGGTTATGAAACTCCATTCAAGCAGGTTTCGTAACCCTTCGCTCTGACTAATCACAGACGCGCTCAGAGTCACGTGCTTAATTTTTTTTATTTACGTAACCAATGACTCTTCACTGGGGAAAATCGGCGGACCATTCACCACTTAAGACATGAATTGTTCCGTTAACAGGATAAATACGCTTAAAAATATTTTTGATTTGAAAATGTCGCTACAGCAAGCGACTGAAGAAGCGACGGAGGAGAGGAGCTCCTTTTTTATCGGAACCAATAATGACGAGGTCTTGGAAAAAGAAGAGGAGGGCCCCTATCAGCTGGTCCTTCTTAAAGCAAACGCTTTAGCTTCAGAAAACTCCCTAAAAGAAGCCATTTACTGGTTCTCCGTGGCTTCGCGTTATGGTCACACGCGACCCGAACAATTGAGCACTTTTGTTGACTGTTTAGTGCGAAACTTAAAGGAAAGAACTACTCCTGGATCGTCGAACTCCCCGTCCAAGCCCGCCTCAGATGACAACAAGACACAATTGTTCGACTGTCCTAATTGTTCTCGTTTTTTAGCAGAACCAGTGACTTTATCTTGCGGAGACTCTTTCTGCAAAAGATGTTTGGAAAGAGGTTTGCTTTCCCGGTGCAAGTTGTGTCAAGAAGCTGTGAGACTGGAATTTAAGCCCAATGTGATTTTATGCGGACTCTTCGCCAAATGGTTCCCCGGGGAAGTGAAACTATGTAAACGACTGATTGACGTGGACGAATTGTGTCGGAAGAATCGATGTCGAGACGCTGTGAGAAGAGCGAGTGACATTATCAAAGCAGGTCAGAATTTGACTCGTATATAATATAACTACGAAAGGGGTTAACACGTTAGCTTGGCCGCCATCTTGAATATGCCACTCTTCTCATTCACATCTACAAATGTTGGCACTTGAATGTCGCAAAACGTCACTCAAACCCATTTTTAGATTATGCTACCATTACAGGTGATGTAAAACACTCAGTTTTATTCATATATTGTGGGTTATTCTCAGTAACTTTTTTTTTATATACAGAGCGACCGCTGCTGGAAATGTGAATTTCCCTTCGGGGATGAACAAAGTATCTATCTATCTATCTATCTATCTACCACTCGTGCGAGCGGGTGAAGCTTACGAAATGTGCGCATGCGCCCTGGGTCGTCTTCTATAAGTCAGGTCGTGACACTCATTGCAGGGGTGGATTTACTTGTTATGTGTGCTGCATTGCAGCCAATTGGTTTCACGCATTGAAAATGATCTCATGCATCAGCTGTGAGTCATGATAAAGGTCCATAGGGCCGTTATGGATCATTAGTACCAAAAGAGGATGCGGTTTACCGATATTTGGAGCCGGTATTCGGTTGCTGTAGAAGCTTAAAAATTGGGATATGAACTTTTTAATAATGCAAAAAGAAATGAAGAATATTTGTAATAAATTCAAGTAAAGCTAAAAAGTAAACCTCTTTCCCGGTGCTGTGGAATGCTCTGCCCTCTGAGATTTGATTTCAGTGGAACCGTTTAAATTGAAACTTAAAACACTTCTATAGCTAATGACTAACCTATATTCATGTTGACTATGTCTGTGTGTTGCAACATCCATTGCAGCCTGGTCATCCTGGAGTGGGGATAACTTCATGTGCACTCCCTTCTCAATGTTTCTTCATTTTCTTCATGCTGAGGTTTTGAGTTTTCCTTGCCCGCATGTAGGTTTTAGATCAAGGGATGGTGTAATTATAATATGTAGTCTGTCATATTCTGTGGTCTGTGCAGCCTTTTGAGACACTTTGTGATCAAGGGCTATACAAATTATTGATTAAGTAGTGGTTCAGATGACCAGTTCATATTTGTGTTGGTGAATGAAATGATCTGCATTTATATAGCGCTTTTCAAGTCAATGAAGACTTCTCAAAGCGCTTTACAATGTGCTTCACATTTACCCATTCACACACACACACTCACACACCAATAGCGGCCGTGCAGCCATGCAAGGCGCCAACCTGCTTATTGGGGGCATTAGGGGTTCAGTGTCTTACCCAAGGACACTTCGACATAAAACACGGAGGAGCCGGGATTCGAACTGCGATCTCTTGCCGCCCCAACTGAACTGTTATTACATTATCCAATTTGCAAGGATAAATCTGTCATGAATCAATAATTACAGTTTTACGTTAGCGAGCGCTGTCCGTAATAGAAATGACAAGAAAATTTGATACAATATGAACCAAGCAGTTTGCACCAAACACATATAAAATGGGGTACAGAAACTCATTTTCATTTGATATGCCCCAATCAGGTTTAATGTTAGGCTTAGGATTTATCAAATCTTCTGAAGAATTTTATTACAAGTTTAAAATTTTCCGAGACAGTCCTGTTGCGTTAGACCACAATGCTACTGAAATTCCTATCAGCAGTAGAAATTTGAATGAAGTTTCGGGCGATTCGTTTTCGACAGTCAATTAGGGAATAGCGTTGTTGCCCTACAGACTGATCAATACACTTGTAGTGCTATAATGATGTTAAACAAAACTAATGTTTAAGTACACATAAATAATTTTAAACATCCCCCAAACAAAACTGTAATTGGAATTCACAAAAATAAGATGCAGAAGATGCATGAATCTCTTTTAGAATTATTTGCTGTTGTTTAGCCCAGAATCCTTTTCTTATCTAATTTTTTTATGTTTGGGAGACACCAAAAGGCTATGTTTGTGCAGTATGATTATAAACAACAGGTAATTCATAACATGTTTGACCAACGCCTTGGACCTACTTTTTGAATTTAGGTTAAAAAAAATTACAAATACTGTAATACATCCCATATTGTTGCGAGCGGGAACAAGCAAGTTGTTTTTGCCTTTCTGTCCACCAAAAAGTGAACTGCACCATTGTGGCCGCAAGTTGTTATATATACTCTACTGCATGCAAGGACTGGCAGAGCAAACTTTTGCGCTAGCATCAGGTGGCCTCGAATAAAGACTGATATCCGTGATGATCAAAATAAAACCGTGCTGAATGTAGCGGTGTCCCACAAGTTGTTGATACAGGACACCTGTTTCATGGCTAATGGTCATGGTGTTGGCAAGATATTTCAAAGAGTTGTTGGCCTTGCCTTTGGCAGTAGGCTGGACAAGCAACAGTGCTCTGCCTACTCCCAGATGACGCCTGAGTTGTTTCTGGAACCCAATAATAATCCTACGAATCACCTGCTGATGAGCACAGTTTTGTTGTGTTCTTCTGACTTTCCTTAGAGTCCAATTTATTTGATTTTATCTTCAATGTAATGAGTGGCTTAAAACGAGCGGTCGCTATGCTTCTTAGATTGTTTACGGAGGCAGCACCAGCCCTCTCTTAGGCTGGTGTTACCTGTCAGTCCATCAGTCACACACACACACACACACACAGGCAGTCACACCCACCCAACAGAGTGCCCTCCCTAACAGAAAACAATGCAGGAAAACAATGATATCAATGACGATAAAAGACAAAATCAATTCAATTCAAAATCTGCAAAAGAGCGAACAAGCAATAACCAAAGTGCGAAGTAGCGAGTAGTCTCTGTATTTCATTCTTCAACTCATTTGTCGTTGTTACTGGAGCATAGAATTTATCAGTTTAATCTTGCTGAGGCTGTACAATTTTCCATTTGCTGTTTGCTTCCTTAGATTTAGAATAGAATATACCTTTATTGTCATTTTTACAACATGGGTTGAATATATTGTGACAACGAAATTGGATGTGGCACTCCAAGGCCACGTTTTACAGTGAGGATAAGGAAAACAAATAAGATAAAGGAACAAAGAAGATGTTTGTGCTGTCATTCTTGTAGGCTTTGTTTTTCTCCGAAGGGGGTGAGGGACAGACAGAGGTGGCCGGACCCAACTAGATGTTTGCGAAAGGCAGATCACCCAGGGAGATCCGGTGGTCTCTGTATATCCCTCGGGATGTTGTGGAAAGGAGTTGAAGGGAAAACATGAGGGACAAAAGAACACTGAATAACAAAAGATGAACTGGTTATAAAGAAATACAGAATTCCAATTCTATTCTAAATGAAATGGCATGAAGCTTAGTTTTACCAAAAACAAGACATAATACAAGGAATTTTCTCTGCTCCGACTTTGTATTTGACGGTTGTCACTATCATGTTTTCAACAAAAAAAAAGGTTTGTCATTTGCAAAGGATTGTTTGGTTCCTTGTCAACAGATTTCTTACGGCCGTCACTGGCTTATGTAACTTTTTTTTCTGTCACTGATAAAACTTGCGTAACAGTAGAACAATGTTCCCAGTTAAATAGAGGAAAATCAAAAATACAAATTATTTCTCTTTTCTCCTGTAAAGAGCCTGAAACAACAGAGCTGGTGCGACTCTCCAGAGCAGAAGCATACACGTCTCTGAAGGAGTTTGATCTTGCTCTGGAAGACATTGAGTTTTGTCTTGCATCTAGTTATTCCTCTGAGGTAGGTCCGCCTCCAATTATTTGAGACAAAAAAAGACACAGACACAAACACAAAGCATGCTATGAGGGCTGCAAAACAAACCATGGCAAAAAATTATCATAAAGGGAACAAATGAAAGTTATTTTAAAAAATCATGACCAAAGGGAGTAGAGCCTGGGGTAGCATCCAAGATCTCAATTTATTAATTGTGGGAACATTTGTTAAAAACATGAAAATACCACGATGTCTTCATACAAATGCTCCCCTACTTACGACAATTCGACTTACGAAAAACGGTAGATCTGAAAAAAAAATTCGGCATGTCGAAACATTTCTGGACATTGCTGTTAGATTTTGTATTGTGTGCTCCTTTTCCGAGTACAGGACAGTACTGTCGTGCTTCTTTCCGCCGCTACTGGCGTGTAGCTCTGTGAGAGGTCACCCAGCATCGACCCCGAAGAAGAAATCCTCTTCCTAGTTTGTTGGTAAACATTCTATGCTGAATTTTCAGCGCGCTAAGAACTTTGACATTTTTATTGTGTAATAATGTATCTTACATGGATTCAATATGGTTGGTGTAAAGTGTAAAGTAGAGGCGAGCCGTTTCATTTGAAATTAAAGTGGGATATAGAAGCTTGATGCGGTTGAGAAAACGGTTCGACCGTTTTTTTTTTTCCCCGACCATTTTCTATCTCGAAGGAGGAATCCTTGAAGCTCATCTTCCAAAAGTAAGTTAAACTTAATATGCTCTATAAAGATAAAGTTATTTTATGATTTTTTTTTTATTACAAAACAATACAGGTTACTTATACAAGCCTTAAACATACTTATATAAACCTTAAACATACAAAATCTAGCACTGAAGCAACCTACTAGCAAATTCAACCTACAATCGTCCGGAACGTCTCTCATTCGTAAGTAGGGCACCGTTTGTATTTTTAATAGTCTTGTGTGCTTGTTTAGGGTGGTAATGGCTTTGGGTAATAAATTAAACCCATTTTTTATACCTACACAGCCCCATTTTGCAAGCATTAATAGAAGTGATGGAAACCACTTGCTAGTGAAATGTTTCTCGCTTACAGGCTTTGTTTAGAAAAGCAATGGTGCTCCTGGAGATGGGCGAAGTAGATGAATCTCTCCAAGTCTTCCTCAATTGCCTTGCCTTGGACCAAGATTTCCCCTGTGCGAAGAGACAAGTAGAAAAGGTGACATAACTGAACTAGAAATTATGTACAATGGACCTTTGGTATACGGTAGGGCTGCACGATTTCGGAAAAAAACCTAATGTGATTTTTCAGACCTGTGATGCAATTTCAATGCAATTTTAGAAGAAAAGTGCATTTCTGTGCTTGTATTGGTTTTGGGGAGAACTTAAACATAGTGACATGCAAACTTACCTTGAGATAATGTCCTTAGAGACTGAGGGTATTGTAAACGGTTCAACAATAAAATACACAACAAAATTTGTTTAACACAGCAGTGTAAATCTAATATACTGCGATAACATGAGACATTCTGTTCTTCTTCCATCATGTATCCAGCCAACCAGACTATCCTATCCCTTTCACAAACCAGTGATTGTATTTGAGGAACAGAAGCTTTTTAACTTCACGTCAGATAGCTTGTTCCGCAACACAAAAAAACTTTTGAACCAAGAATTGATAACAAACCAGCTTTCACATAGCGGTCAAAAACTTTATGGCCTTCCCGGTCAGATACCTGCCTGACTATACAAGCATTGCTACTTTTATACACTACCAAATTAACGTGTGCCACCCCATGGACAAAACAAGAATAACAATAAATGACACATAAATTTTAGCACCTTCGGGTGCTATTCTTGAACATACAGGAATTACAAATAAACAGAGCAAAGTAGACTTGCTACAGCTGGTAGACGCTCAAATTTTATAAAATAACGCACAACTTTTGACCGTCAGTAACGATAATGGCGTTGGAACGGCGAAAAGAATGATTGGTTAACCCGTGACTGAAAAAAATAATGCTGTTACGTAATGGCATTATTTATAACTGCGGTACTCCCAACACTGTCACTTAATAAAGGACATGTACCAGGACCAAATGTTCATATAATAAGGAGCTTAGGTGTAGTTGACACGGTGGCCTGAAACTATTTACTTAGATCATTGGCAGTCAAATTAAGAAAAAAGGTGCAGCAAATTCTTTCCCCGGTGTCTGATGCCAGATGGAAGTAGGACAAAATGTGGGGCCATTGTGCTCATACACCTGGAAAAGATTGTAGCACAACCAAAGTCATGAAATATTCTTCAGTTGTAGGACATTAACTTGTAGCATAAACGAAAAAGATTTTAAGTCCACGCCTTGTGACTTCATGTAATAAAATTAGCTGCAGTTAACAGAAGTGGCAGTGTGTCACAGTTATGCAAGAGGCAAACTGTTGTCTCATTGTATTGGGGTCAACTTCCTTTTTTACGCCACCTTTATTTGCTCGTGATTTACCGTAAATTTTGGACTACAACCGCTACTTTTTTCCCAAATGTTCAGCCCTGCGGCTTATCTGGTGAAGCGGCCAATTTATGTAACTTTTCTAACGGCCGCTTATGACGAGGAAGACTTCAACTCCTTAGATTATGCAAAAACTATATTACAAAGGTTCCTTCAGATGGCGAGGAGACGCCTTTTGAAGCGACAGTTACAGAGCGGAAGATGAGGATGGTATACCGTGAACTTAACAATTACGGTATGTTTCTTTAACAAATACGTTTGATACGTTGCGTGCGTGTTCATAGTAGCGTGTTGGTACCTTTCAAAGGCACGGTTTGAGATGAAAGTTATATATTATTATTATTAAAGCTTTGAAAACTCTCTCGGTGTACCGCCTTTCTTTGTAAATATGTGTAACCATTTATAATATGTATTTGCAACTGTATATTTTTGTAATGTATTTATTTGAGACACTTATGCTGATTTTCACAAGCG
This sequence comes from Urocampus carinirostris, assembly GCF_059441175.1. Classification (NCBI taxonomy): domain Eukaryota; kingdom Metazoa; phylum Chordata; class Actinopteri; order Syngnathiformes; family Syngnathidae; genus Urocampus; species Urocampus carinirostris. The sequence continues at coordinate 44,709,463 of NC_142356.1, read as the reverse complement.
AATAAGAAAGAAGGGGCGGAGCAAACGCAGGCTGTTGGGAACTAGGGACAGGTAAAGGTGAGTGTTTGTGAACGCAGGAGACAATAGTGGATATATATTTTTCAGATTCAGATCTACTTTATTGTCATTCTAGTACACATGTATACAGAACGAATTGTCGATACATCTGACCCGCACAGTTTCCTCGAATGTACAGATATAAGTAAAAGTTGTATTGTATTATGGCTACGTATAGTATTTTACCATACCATAGTGCCGATAGTGCAAGAGGAGTAGCTAACCAGATGTGCAAAATGGGCATTCAGGTTAACAAGTCAGGTAAACAGTAACATTAACACTGTAACATAACGCTGTAAGTACAATAGTGCAGAGAGCAAATGTGCAAGGAGTGGCAAGCTATAAAGAACTGCCAGTAGTGCAAAAAGTCAGATTAGCAGCCGTTAAGATTTAGGTTAACTATATGTTAACTATATGTTAGATTGACCATTTAACAGTCTAATGGCCAGGGGGACTAGACTACTGCGGAACCTGGTGGTCCTGCACCGCGCACTGCAGTACCTCTTCCCAGAGGCTAGCAGAGTGAACAGTCCATGATGGGGGTGAGAGGGGTCCCCGATAATGTTCTTAGCATGGGATAGGCAGCGCTTCTGGCCAATGTCCTGAATGGAGGGAAGTGTAGTCCCGATTATTTTCTCTGCTGTCCTCGTTACCCTCCTCACACTACCCCAGTCGGTAGCGCTGCAGCCTCCACACCACACAGAGATACAGCTGGTCAGGATACTCTCTATGGTGCCCCTGTAGAATGTGATGAGGGAGGGTGGGGGCAGGTGTGCTCTCCTCATCCTCCGCAGGAAGTACAGGCGCTGCTGTGCCCTCTTAACCAGTGATGCAGTGTTCACGGACCAGGTGAGTTTGTTTGTAATGTGCACCCCTAGGAACTTGATACTGCTGACAACCTCCACAGCCTTGTTGTTGATGCAAAGTGGGGCATGGTTGGGCTGGTTTTTCCTAAAGTCGACAATGATCTCTTTAGTTTTGTCAACATTCAGGACCAGGCTGTTGTGCCTGCACCAGGCCACCAACTGCTCCACCTCCTCTCTGTAGGCCAGGTCGTTGTCGTCCCTGATGAGGCCCACCACTGTTGTGTCGTCAGCATACTTCACGATGTGGTTTGTGGCGGACCTAGGGACGCAGTCGTGTGTCATCAAGGTGAACAGCAAGGGGCTCAGGACACAGCCTTGGGGGGAGCCCGTGCTGAGGTAGATGACATCTGAGATGTTCTGACCTATCCGCACTGATTGGGGTCTGTCACTGAGGAAGTCCAGCAGCCAGTTCCGCAGGGGGGTGTTGAACCCCAGGAGTCTCATTTTGTCAACCCGATTGTTGTGGGATGATGGTGTTGAATGCTGAACTGAAGTCCAGGAACAGCATCCGCACATGGGTGTTCTTCTCCTCTAGGTGTGTCAGGCTCAGGTGAAGCGCAGAGGAGATGGCATCCCTGGTGGAGCGGTTTGTCCGGTAGGCAAACTGAAAGGGGTCGAATGAGGAGGGGAGACTGGAGGTGATGTGCTCTTTAACCAGTCTCTCAAAGCACTTCATTATGATAGGAGTCAGTGCAACGGGCCGGTAATCGTTGAATGATAAGATCTGGGGTTTCTTTGGCACAGGGATGATGTTGGCAATTTTCTGTGTACATTGTTACAAAGAATGACAATACAAAGGAAATTATTATTATTATTATTATTATTATTATTAAAGTTTACGTGGGCAGGTACAATAAAAACAAGAAAATTATTTTAAAAATGCTTTTTTTCTGTCTCAAAGGTATGTCAGCAAGATGTTACTTAACCTCTGCTAAATGATCGCAATCACTATTAAATTTATTTGTTGTTCTTTGTACTTGAGTCCAAGTTTGGTGCCTGATGTTTGAAGCAGTTGGCCGTCGTTTTGTGTTACTGCTATCTTTTTAGTTACCGTAAAATCCAGACTATAGAGCGCACCTGTTTATAAGCCGCACTCACCACATTTCACGGTCTTTACTGGATTTGTCCTTACACAAGCCGCTGTGTATAAGCCGCATGAGCCCACGTTTAAACATGTAACACAGTCACAAGTTTCAGTCGATTATGACTTAAGGTGCTGCGATTGTGACTACAGATATAGTACACAATTCTATCACCGCAAACGGCAACATGAACAGAAAATGATAACGGTAGTTACAATTTAATGCAGACCTTTAAAGTCCGGGTCTTGTTAAAAGTAATCCAATGAAAAAAATGTATATTTCCAAAGTTAAAGGTGGGGAAAAATAAATATCCACTATTGTCCGCTGCAACAACAAACAGATTTAACTGAGCTTTACCCCACTTCCCGTCAGCCTGCGTTTGCTCCGCCCCTTCTTTTTGATTCGACGGTAGAAATTCTATCACACTAAGTCTCTAAAATAAATACATTACAAAAATATACAGTTGCAAATACATATTATACATGGTTACACATATTTACAAAGAAAGACGGTACACCTAGGGAGTTTTCAAAGTTTTAAAAATAATAATAATAATATAACTTTCATCCCAAACCGTGCTTGTGAAAGGTACCACCACGCTACTCTTAACACGCTCGCTACACATGAAGCGTAGCTGCTAAAAGAAGCCGTTCCGCAATTGAGAAATTCACGGTAAGCCATCCTTATCTTTTTCCTTTTAACTGTCCCCATCAAGGGCGTCTTCCTCATTATAGGAGAGAACCTCTGTCATACATACAATTCGAACATAAACTATGAGGATACAGTCTACCTCGGCGCACTTATTCCACCGGTCTAAATCTTACCTTTCGTACTCGAGTGCCGCTGGTGGCCGTTAGAAAAAATTCATAAATTGTCCGCTTCGCTGAAAAAGCCGCAGGGCTGAAGATTTGGGAAAAAAGTAGTGGCTTATAGTCCGGAATTTGCGGTATTTGTTTTTACCCACAAGGTAAAGGTATTTAAAATGACGAGCTAGTGCTTTGTGACATGGTGAACACTGTAAACATTTTGTTTGAAACCAAAACAACATTTAAAAAAAGGTCATTTTAGTTTGCATTCCCAAAAGCATAAAAAGTACAGACAGACTTAAATTTCAACCTGGTTGTGGATAAATTTGATTATTTTTAAAGAATATTGGTCATGTCAAAATGAACACTTTCGTAAATGCCTAGACCTTTACTTGGAAAAATATAGATTGTGATCAAATTTGACCTGGGGCGAATTAAGGCTTCAAGCTATTGTCACCTTTTTTCCATTTGAGATGCTCATGCTACACTCATTTGCAGGCATTTGATTGCAAAAAAACATCTGGCTAGAATAAAACGTTTCTATATTTGTGTGTTCCAACTTAGATTACAATGTTAGTAGCACCTGCAGTGATTATTTTAGTTTGGGACAAAACGTCAGTGTGTTACCTTTTAAAAGAGACCAAAACTGTCCATATTCTTTAAACCATTCAAGAACCGCTTTCAATTAATATCGGTATGTCTTAGATAGGCATTTTAGGCGAATTTTACAAGAAAGGTAAAGTGTTAATGTGTCTGAAAATGTTAACAAATAAAAAAAGACCCCCAAAAATGGCCAGTTTCAAAAATGTTACAAATAAACAAAACAGACATTGCTTTAAAGGTCAGGCCACCAGTCAGTCCACAGTATCAGGCTTTAATGCAGCTCTGTGACAAGTCACGATGTTCCCAGCTGTTCTGAATTCAGAGAAGGAGCTGATGTAGGGATAGACAGGTAGCGCCTTATTGGCTAACCGTTTGTTGCTGCTTTGGCTCAAAACTCACTTACCCAGTTTTTATTGGACAGCTGCTGGCACTCGTTTGGGACTGAATTGTTTGTCCTCCAGCGTATTTTAGCAGGTGATACTGTTTTAAATGGTGGAATAAGTATGTCTTGGCTTACGCTCTAGGCAAAGTTTGCAGTGCACGTCGCTGCTCTGCTTGCCTTTTTTTTGGTCTGACTCAAAGTTGCCAAAATACCTCCAAATAAGGGGCCTCTCCTGTCTGACTCTTTTCCCATGCATTGAGGGGGTATGCTGGATGTTATTCTTTGTCTCTTAATTAAATAAGTAATTAATTTTTATTAAATATATTTGGTCCCCTAAGAGAAATTCTTTTTCACTGACTGTACAGACGGGGTACAGTCAGTGCTGTTGCAGCAGATCGTGCCAAATGAGATATTTACAGCACCTGGTAGGCCCGACCCTGCTTAGCCTCCCGAGATCTAGGTTTCTCAGGGTGGTATGGCCGTATACATGTTTATTATCGCTCATTTTGACTGTGTTAAAGTCCAGTCCTGTGTGAGCCGCTCTAGTGCTAATCCTGCGAAATGATGGGCTGCTCCTCATGTCAAGTCCAGAATGGAGAACGCTTTCGAACGTGCGGATCTCTTCTTGGCTCTTGGGATCACTAGTAAACCAGCATTTTTAGGGCGAAGGCTCCAGACCTGAACATAAAGTGACATTTTCGTCTCCCAAATGTTGATCTGGAACTTTTATTGCACTAGCGCCCCCATTTTACAGATTTCAGTATCGACTTTATCGAACATTTTTATTATTTATGTTGGCAAAAATTATATGATGATAATTACCATTATCGTTTTATCGCCGAGGCCTACTTAAGTCCTGCATCATTGACAAGTTATGTACCGTTTTTCTACAGATTCTTTGCGATCTTCTGTCTTCAACAAACAATGACGTAAAAGTCGGTCTAAGGGAAACGACCCAGAACACGGCGCCTCACTTACGCAGTAAAGCCCTTGCTTCCGGCACACATGTCAAATCACAAAATCCAGCCGAAAGGCAAAGTCAACACCAGGTCCGTGCCGCGTTGTCACACCAGCGAAGAGAAGTAAGCTACATCTTCCAGCGTCCTGGTATAAAAAATATTTTCTTTGCTTGAATTTTAATTTTTTGGCTTCACAGAAACTGTGGGAGAGTCTTGAGCGTCCGGGTCTGGGTCGAGCTCAATCTTTGCGATGTCATGGAGTCGCTAGCGACGAGCAAGGTCTGAAGAGGGTCTGCTCGGCCCCTCAGCTCGGACACCAGGAGAAGGCCAGTCTGCTCAAGAGGAAGCTTTCGGTTTCCGATATGGAACCGTGTGTGTTGGCCAGTGCGAACAGCAAGTTTAAGAAACAAGGTATTGCTTTGAATCGTTATTTGCGTGATTAAAAACAAAACTAAGACAGAATCAGTGATTTGCAGTTATGATGGTGAGGCACGGATATACAAGTAAATGAGCCTACGTCTTATCATCATTTGATTGGCGGAGCAAGTGATCTTAACATAAGTGGTCGACCGATTATCAGGAGGGCCAATTATCGGCACAGATATTTGGGAAATAGATGGATATCGATATCGCCATTTTTTTCATTTTCGATGGGCGGATTATTAGGTCTTAGATGCAGCCTCCCGAGACTCTCTCTCTTGCTTTTACTCCCACCTCCTCTTCCCTTCCCTCCCTGATACCCGTCTTGCGCCTTGTTTGGATAAGCGACCGGTGGGCGGAGCCAATGAAGCGAGAACAATGATGTTTGAGCGGCAGCTCTGCTAACTAACCCTGACATGCCTTTGTCCATGATAGAAAAGCGTGCAGAGATAGCGTAAAAAATTAGGTTAACTTGTTTTAGAGTGGCACGTTCAGGTGGATACTCGTATATTCGCTCTGGTCATAACATTAGTTTGTCAATCAAGCGTGCCTCACTCTGCATCCACAGGCGCTCACCACACTAAAGCGTTACATACTATTGATATTAATAATATTCATAATATTTTGTGAAATTTCAAGAATCTAATATGATGCCTGTGTTACACTCAAATATGGTGACGTTAAATGAAAAATAAATATAACACTGAACAAGTACAACCATTCCAAAGCCTCACCTGCCTCACCTAGCTGCATGTCACTGAACCGAATTCTAGTGTTTGAGTAATATGCAATTTTCTGTTGGCTAAAAGGTGTAAAAAACTCCCGTAAAATGGCAGCCAAAGTGAAAACCGACAAAAATATTATTGAAGATTTCCTCGACGCCAATGATCTCGAGTGCTCTCTCTGCATGAGGTGAGTTCAGCCTAACAAGCTTCATAATTCCTAGTTCCTTTGAATACGCCTAATAGCGTTAAAATATTTTTTTTTAACATGGAAATTACAATTAGCGCACGTTAATCCGAAACAACCAACAACAGACATTTAGTAGTTGCTGATGTTTTCAATTTCAAAAGACTATCTGCTCAAGAAATATCCTAATTGTTGTTAACCTGGCTTTTATATGTATACAGAAAGTGGCTTTTGTCCGGCCCACACAAATTAAACTATATTGTCAACATCTAAAAAAAAGCTATTATATAAGCCCCTGAAGCACATAAAACATAATTACAAAAGTATTTTGTACCGACAATAAGGCGCACCTAAAAGCCTTTTTTTTTTTTTAAAAGCTCACCATCCGCCTTATAATACAGTGCGCCTTTCATATGGATCAATATTGAGTCACAAGGTCTCACAACTAAGGCAAGCAGCCGCCGACTAGATTTTCCCCCGTAGGTGAAGTAGTCCGCGTGTATGCTGGGATAGATGTGTACCGGCATTTCATTTCCTAATGTGTCAATCATCAATTGAATCGGTCACGATTGGCTAAAGTTATTTGGGGGTAAAGGAGGCAGGTCCTTTTTAGAATTTACAGGCTCGCATCGGGGCAAAACAAAGTCTGCATTTGGCCGAAAAAGAGGAATGTGAATTACACGGTAGGTTGCTCATTGGCATGGAGAAAACAACATTTTTTACTAGTCTGTATTTGTAAACAGGAATTATGGGGCTAAACAGACAGCTAGCAACAAACAACGTCCATCGAAGCAGAGATGCTTCTCGACAGATTTTTTCTTTTATTTGTCAGCATTATTGAGTGTTTTAGAGCATGTAAATATTTTACACGGTTGGCTTTACTACATTCACGGATGTAAGAGGACCACAGTTGCGTATTATTATTGAACGTGATAGCTGCAAGACGACTTTGGTGAGCTACCCCGGCTTTATATTTTCCCAGTATCTTGTTTCAGGCTGATTTTGATGTTTCCGCTATGAGTCTATTCTTGAATTCAATTCAATTTAATTAAAAGTGTTTATTGTCATATGCACAGTAAAAAAAAACACGTTTCACTGCACAATGAATTTCTTACTTTGCTGTCCACACAGTTGCCAGCGAAAAAGAACATAGAAATTAAGAAATCGTTGGCATTTCTTGAATCCCAAGAGTTTAACCTTCCTAATATGTGGAATTACGCATTTGAGTGATTAGTGACATCGTACAGACACTGTGTCCGTACGTGTCTGAGACACTTATTTGCTTTTTTGCGAGCCGTCGGATGTTAAGGGGTTAAGAAGTTTGACTGAACTTTCTGACTGCTTTGTTGACGTTCCCACTGTAGCGCCCTATAGTCCGGTGCGCCTTATGTAAGGAAGATATAGGAAAAAAACTATTTTTGGGGCTTGCGCCTTATAACCCGGTGCGCCTTATAGTCGTGAAAATACGGTAGTTTATACCTGCAGCTTTCACACACAATAAATGCACACAAACCCACTAACACAACACAAGGAAATCTAATAAAACAAATAAAAATAATCTGTGAAAAATACAGACATTGCACATATTCTATATGTTCATTGATTTTTTTAATATATATTCATTTTTATAGTTTTTCTACTGTGAAGTTTGGTGGTTCAAACAAAAATAAAAGTAATGTGAATTAAAACACTTGTCGCACATATTTTATTTATTTTTCGTAATTTTTTCTCCTGTTAAATTTTACAATTTAAGAAAATATATATAAAATAACACTTGAATAATTCAGAAGTTGCACACAGTTTTTTATGTATTATTTGTATTATTAATAATTTGCTGTACTTCTTTCCTTCTGTAAAGTTTGTCAATGAAAGTATATACATACCATGTAAATATAACAAAGTACTTAAAAGCTCACCCATACTTAATAGTATTATAGAATGCTTAGTGCTATGTTATGGATGTGTATTTTTTTATTTTAGATTGGAATACTTTATATTCAAGTTGAATACTTTATATTTTTCTTTTTATTAGTATTTATATTTTGTATTTTGCCAACTGGGGTGGAACCGTTATTTTGTTGTAGCAATACAATTATGATAAAGGTGATTCTAATTAAAATTGATGAAATCATTTTCTGACTATGAGGTAACTATTGAGAAAATTGTGATTGCTAACAATCAATTACAAGTGGATTAGGTAAAACAACACTACCTGATCAAAACTCTGCCCAATACAGGTTATACTATGAGCCTGTTACAACGCCGTGTGGACACACCTTTTGCAAAAGTTGTCTGGAGCGCTGTTTGGACCATACGCCACAGTGTCCCCTCTGCAAAGAGAGTCTCAAAGAGGTATATGAGACCAACATTTTGACTGGTTTTAAGGTGTTTACTCTGCGATTGATCCATTTTTTTTTCTTGACAGTATCTGGCGTGTAGAAAGTACACGGTGACAAGCCTGCTGGACGCACTAATTAAACAGTATTTTCCTCGGGAGCATGAGGAACGCTCCAAAGTTCACCTGGAGGAGACCAGAGAGCTTTCTGAGTAAGTCAGCTACAAAACATCCACGGGGGTGCGCAGGCTTGGTGAATAACGAAATACATGTAACGGTGTTACATAATCAGTATACGAAAAATATGTAATGGTATTTGGTTAGTTACAGGAAAAAATGTCTGTTTGCATCTTTCTATCTTTCTGCAGTCGCAATTATTCCACACACGCAGTACCCTCGGGAACCCCCGGTACACCATATAAAAACATTAAAATAACAAAATAGTATACAGCAAATACAACTTCTGCTTAAACTACACATATAAAATCAACTGATAATATAAAGAAACATCCATTTAAAGAAAAAATGACATGTAAACTAATAAATACAAATTTGAAATATTATCTTCAGTGCTATAAATAAATGATAACAATTATTACCCAACACCTATAGAGCCCTTTCCGTTGTGTGACGTAGCCAAGCTGTGCAAGCATTGTTCAGGCAGAATTTATGTCAGTTTATAGCAGCCCACTGACACAAAAAAATCGTAGATCATAGATAGGAACGGCTCAAAATAGCACACAATATGTTCTGGCAGCAAGACAGCGATTTTATTGTGGTCATTAAAGCCAACAAAAACTTTATTTTGATCAGTGCTGAATTTCTTCCTTCGAAGGTACTGGAAAAATTGAAAACAAAAATGCCCTTGAAAGTGCTTGAAAAGTATTTGATTTTGGCCAAACCATGAAAAATAACATTAAAGGATTCTAAAGATGCAATAAAAAAAACAAACAACATTTCTTTTTAAATCTAGGAATCTTTTCTTCAACTTCACAGATCTATAGAACATGCATGCACCGGAACAAAAATGTAACCATTTTTGGGCTCATGAAATAATTTCTGGACATCGTATATCGGGTAAAAATGTGTAAATGGAGCCAAAAAAAACACACCGAAAGGTTAAAACCTTTTCTTGGGGTCTACTGTATTTCTTGACATTATGCTAGTTCCATATTAAGCTCCTAACAATCTTATCCCTTGTCTTGATGCAGCTTGACGAAGAATGTGCCTATCTTTGTGTGTACCATGGCGTACCCCACGGTGCCTTGCCCACTGCACGTATTTGAGCCCCGCTACCGCCTCATGATCCGCAGATGCATGGACACATGCACACGGCAATTTGGGATGTGCATTAATGACCCCGAGAAAGGGTAAGCCCCAAAAAAAACTGAAAAGCAGTTGGTATATCCAGTGTTTCCCATACATCGGAAGATACTGGCAGGCCAGGGTTTCAAAAATCTGTATCTTTACATGAAATTATTACATGAAATATAAATTAATGCAAAGTTAATCAAATAACTCTTAGATTTGTAGTAATATGAACGATCGCAAACGCTATGGCGTGTATGTGTGCAATGTGACTCTCAGTCAGAATGAATCTTAGTCTGTCGGCCCCCTTCCCCGTGATGACATTCAGTTGTTGTGGTGTTTGACACATATATTAGCTACCGTATTTTCCGCACTATAAGGCGCACCTAAAAGTCTTAATTTTTTTCAAAAGCTGACCATGCGCCTAATAACACAGTGCGCCTTATATATGGCCCAATATTAAATTCGCAAGGTCTCGCAACTTACTCAACAGCCGCCGACTCGATTTTACCCCGAACGTGGAGTAGTCCGCGGTGTATGCTGGGATTTATATACCGGCGTTTCATTGGCTAACCAATGTGTCAATCATCATTTGAATCGATCACTATTGGCTGAAGTTATTTGGAGCCTCGGATTGGCTAGATGGCCAAAACAAACCCTGCAATCGGCCGAGTTTAGCAATGGCGTAGCAAGTCCGCGGTGTATGCTGGGATTTATATACCGGCGTTTCATTGGCTAACCAATGTGTCAATCATCCGTTAAATCGATCGCTATTGGCTGAAGTTATTCGGAGCCTCTGATTGGCTAGATGGCCAAAACAAACCCTGCAATCGGCCGAGTTTAGCAATGGCGTAGCAAGTCCGCGGTGTATGCTGGGATTTATATACCGGCGTTTCATTGGCTAACCAATGTGTCAATCATCCGTTAAATCGATCGCTATTGGCTGAAGTTATATGGAGCCTCTGATTGGCTAGATAGCCAAAACAAACCCTGCAATCGGCCGAGTTTAGCAATGGCGTAGCAAGCTTGCTAAAGTACGCCATAAAGAAACATGTTTCATTAGTCTGTATTTGTAAATATTCTACTCTCCTGGATTTACTTCACTCACGGTTGTAAGAAGACCATGATTGCGTATCATTATTGAACGTGAGAACTTAGGTGAGTTATGCGGCTTTATATTTTCCCGGTATCTTGTTTTAGAACGATCTTGATGTTGCTGTGATGAGTTGAGTGAATTAAACTCAATTCCAAGTGTTTATTGTCATATGCACAGTAAAGTTGTGAGCGAAAAAGAAAATAGAAACATAGAAATGTTTGGCATTTCTTGAATCCCAAGACTTCAACCTTCCGAATGATATTTGAAATGACGCATTTAAGTGACATCGTACGGACACCGCATCCGCACGTGTCTACGACACGTATTTGCTTCTTTGCAAGCTTTGGGAATGTTAAGGGGGTAATCAGTTTGACTGAATCATCTGACTGTTTTGTCGATGTTCCCATTGTAGCGCCTTATAATCCGGTGCGCCTTATCTATGGAAGATATAGGACCAAAAACTATTTTTTGGGGGTGCGCCCTATAACCCGGTGCGCCCTATAGTGCGGAAAATACGGTAATTCAATTTTCACCATAATTGCGTGCCATTTTCCAGGGGTGTATCCAAAAGAGCCGAAAATAATACCAACAGACAAATTAAAATTCGCCCAAGACATGTCGTTGGACGTTACTTCTTGAAATTTGTTCATTTTGCTTTAAAACACCCCTTTAATGATCAACAGACTCGTAAAATAATTCCCAATATGGTAGTTAGCCTCTTCCCTTTCGATTGACACCTTTCTCGATCCAATAGGATTTTTTTCCATTGTCCATAGCCCGCATTAGCCTATACGGGCCTGTATGACAAAACTGATATTGCCTCCAATAGGTCTGAATATGTTCAGCTGGTAGTAACCAATTCCAATGATGATTGACATATTGGTTAGACAATGAGATTTTAAAAATAAATGTATTCAATTTTTGGTATTCAAATCGGAGGCGAAATTAAACATGCACAGAGAAATTAGTGACTCATTTATACGCACCATTATCATGCGCAAGTGTGCACAATAATTGATTTGACTCCTGGAAAAACAAGTCAAACATTTACAAAGCTTTTATAATGTTCAAAAAATTGGCTAAAGTAAAATATATTTTTGCAAAGGTTTTAGTGTAGTAAAGTGGTCCATCAGGCCACTTAGAAAAATGTGTAAAATACACTGTTTAGTTTTTCTGATTGTGATCAAATTTGACAAGGTATCGGGTAAGGCTACAAGCTATTGTCTCACACTTGTTTTCCAGCTAAGATGCCTGTGTTACACTCACCTGCAGGCAGTTGTAAAAAAATAAAGAATTGAAAAAAATTCAGACTAGAATAAAAACCTTTCATTTCTGTGTGTTTCAACCCAGACTTTTCAATGTTAGTAGCAATTGTAGTGGGTCTTTCAGTTTGGGAAAAAGACTTACCTTCCAGATTCAGATTCAGATATACTTTATTGTCATTCGTGTACACGTGTATACAGAACGAAATGTCGATAGATCCGACCCGCACAGTTTCCTTGAGCGTCAGCCTGGATAGATAAGTTTAACCATGTCTTCGTCAGAATTTTAGCGCAGCAGTTCGTCATCTCTCGGTTCGATGTTAGTTCCTGTTGTAAATGGTCCAGTTTATTGTCCAGAGAGCGAACGTTGGAGAGGAAAATGGATGGGAGAGGCGTTTTAGATAGATAGATAGATAGATACTTTATTCATCCCCGAAGGGAAATTCACATTTCCAGCAGCATCCCTGAGCTGAGAACAGTACAATAATAAAGCCAAAAGAATACAATATACAAATACCCAGTGTGACGTGCAAATGCCCACTGTAGCGTGTTATATAGAGTAACTAAATAGTGCTACACAGAATACATATTGCAGTAAGATTCGGTAATATCCAATGTAGGTGGTGTGGTTTAATGTGGGCCTTTACTCTGCCGGGTGGAGTTAAAGAGCCTCATGGCATGAGGAAGAAAAGATCTCTTCAGTCTGTCCGTAGTACAAGACAGTGACAGCAGTCTGTCGCTGAAACTGCTCTTCTGTCTGGAGATAATGCTGTGTAGTGGATGCGATGGATTGTCCATGATTGACCTCAGCTTTTTCAGTGCTCGTCTCTCAGCTACTGTTGTTAGGCTGTCCAGCTCTTTGCCCACAACAGAGCTCGCTTTCCTAGCCAGTTTATTGAGACGAGAGGCATCCTTATTCTTGACGCTGCCTCCCCAACACGCTGCCGCATAGAAGAGGGCGCTTGCCACTACTGTTTTGAAGGGATTAGCCTTTAGCCTAGCGGTTAGCCCGGCCCGACACCCTCGCTTCCTTCTCCGGTCACACGGCTCTCTTGCCACTCTGCTTTGCTGCTTTGTAGGCCGCTGGGTCTTGTTGACGTAGCAGTCCATGGCTAAATAAACACTCCCGAGTGGTCGTAGCACCGAGCGCTTGATTTCTGGATGATTGCATATCCAGCAAAAAAACTGCGATCGTATATTAATCTGCAGTTTGAGTTGACTTTGTGCGCCATCAAAACTGAGTCGAAGACTGGGTTTTATGACCGAAGTGTAAAAAAGTGTAGCGAGCTGATGCAGCCGCAGCCGAACAGGGGCTGCTAAAAGAGAGACCTAAACCGTCCGTATTCTCCATTCATTCAATTTACTTTGGGTACGTCTTGGATTGGGATTCTTTTGGCGAATTGTACAGGAACATTAAGTGCTCTAAAAAAATAAAATCCAAAACTTTTTAATGATTTACATTTGAACTTCTAACCAATGTAGACCGAAACAACACAGAAGCTTTGAAAAACACCCAAAAATATAAGATAAAGTGTGTAACAAAAACAAATATAATCTCAAGGCACTGATTCAGATTTTTCTGTCAGTGATAGACAAAACTATTAATATGGTTAATATGAGTCAAAATAAGGATCAGTTTTCTGCTTTGGCTCATTTTTTAAAATGCCCTATCCTTCTTTTTGTCTGTCCTCTGTATTTCAGGCTCTCTCTCCGGCTTTAAAAGAATATATTTTTTGATAATAAAATTTTGAGACCCTGGCAGTGACCAATTAACACCCTAGTGGCCTGCTAGGAACTTTGAATAGTATGGGAAACACTGAGAATTCAAACTGGATAGACAAGCCACTATTAATTTAGTTTAATTTAGTTTGCACTGAGTCAGAAGTTAAAGTATTAACCGTGCGGCATCCTCCCCGGCAGGTTCGTCGACTTTGGATGCATGCTCATCATCCGGAGTGTCCATTTCTTGCCTGATGGAAGATCCGTGGTGGACACAATTGGTGGAAATCGCTTCAGAGTCCTGTCTAGAGCAATGAAGGACGGTTATAGCATCGCTGATATTGAGCATTTGGAAGACACCCAGGTAAGGAGTGTGCTCATAAACTGAATTCTCGGAGTTCATTACCCCGGGATGGATTAATTTGTTCTGAGTTGGGGAGCACAAAATCAAACTCAAGTCTAGAACTATCCATCTATTATCTGCACCGCTTTTCCTCAGTAGGGTCGCAGAGGTGCTGGAGCCAATCCCAGCTATCTGTGGGCAGGGAACACCCTAAAATGGTTGCTAGCCAGTCCCAGGGCACACAGAGACAGACAACTCACTCACTAATTCATACCTAGGCACAATTTGAATCGACCAAATAACTTGACATGTTTTTTTAAAATGTGGGAGGAACCCGGAGTGCCCAGAGAAAATCCACGCAGGCACGGGGAGAACATTCAAACTCCACACGGGGGAGGCTGCGGTAGCGTGCACCTCCACACCGTGGGGTTGCGCGCTAACCATCCAGCTGCCGTGCCGCCCAGTCTAGAACTAACGGATTGAAAAACAGTGTCTACCTTAAGGCAACAATATCCTTCAATGCTGCAAAATACAACACTCGTTAACCAAGCATGACAAGGGATGATTTTGTAGTTTGTTTATTTGTGTTTTATTTCATATGACTTATTTTTATAATATTACCCTTTATATTCTTGGTCTTTAGCGTTTTTTTTTTTCTTTTTTGGAAAACAAATCCCACACAAACATTGTTAACATTCTTCTAAGCTTTGCAAAACATAGAATAATTATTAAATGGGCAGCTTTGAAATATTAATATCGTTTTAGTTTTCAAAATACTTTTACATAGGGCTTTATATTTTTTGCTGCCCCGGATATATACAGTGTTCTCGTTTGCCTGCGTCCTAGACGCATCATTTTTGCTGGGTGAGGTGGAGTCGTCTTATTTCGTGAGTTTACTCTAATTGTCTCTCAAGCTTCACTACATTCGATGATGTGTTCTTTCTTG
>NC_142356.1:44576870-44676870 GCF_059441175.1 Urocampus carinirostris | reverse complement strand
CAATATTAACTTACTGATTAAAGACATCGATTTGAGTCCCCAGGAATGTGGGCGGTGTCCATCCAGTATGCTGCAAATATAAAAGAAAAGGAAAAAAAAAAGACTACCCAAGTGCAATGTCGTCTCGTTTTTTTTCCTTATTCATTCTGTCATGTGCACTAAACTTCTACAGATCCCGGACCTTGTTTTCGACATCACGCTGTTTTTATGCAGTCACGCTCAGAAAAAAATGCAAAGTGTCTGAATGGTTGTGTGTTTGTCAGAATCTTCCTTCCAGAGTGGACTTTCAAACCATGATACTTACGAATGGGAGTTTTATGTTCAAATATTTTTTTTAGAGTGAACAGTACAGCAATACAGTGGACCTGCGTGGTACGACATTAATCCGTTCTGAGGATTGGGGTTGGTAAGTGAAATTGCTGTTATGGCAAGGGTAAAAAACATATGATAATTAATGTGTTCCAAATCCCAGATATAAATAAAAAAAGATAAAAAGCCTGAATGGAGAAAAGTACCAGTATTTCTATGGATTTTAAACAGAGACAGCTCTAACCCTACCTCCAACAAAATGATAAAAGTAGCTTCGACCAAAACCATAAACCCAAAATTTGTTCTGGCTTTACTGGGGATTAAATCCACAAGCCTATGACAGGTCACAGGCATTTTACCAGTTGAGCTACCAGTACTCTGGATTCTGATCAGAACTCTAACCAGAATTTGAGATCCAACCAAAACCTCAGCTAGCTTCAAAACCAACCGACTAACCAGGGCTCCAACCGTAACTCTCAGAACCCCTAACTCTGACTCAAACTCAAATCTTGGCTCCAACCAAAACCCTAACTCATTAAAACACAAATTTTGTACTGGCTTGACTGGAGACTGAACCCTCAGCTGTGTAAGTTAAATACACGCATTCTACCCGCTGACCTACCGGTAATTCTTCTGATTCAGGCCAAAACTCTAACCCTGACTCTAGCTCCAAACAGAACCATACCAGTCGTTAAAGTCAAAACCCTTACTCCAACCAAAACCTTAGCTCTAAAACTAACCAACTAACCAGGACTACAACAAGCCCTCTAACCCTAATATTTATACCGGGGATCAAACCCACACCTTATCCTGGGTGTCAACTACTCTGTAAAAAGGACAATAAAAGTCTCCTAGGCAAATGAGTACAGACGCTGCCTTACTTACAAACGAGATAAACTCCGGACGATCGTTTGTATATTAAATTTGTTCGTAGGTTGCTACAGTGCTGTATTTTGTATGTTTAAGGTTTATATAAGTATGTTTAAGGCTCTTAACCTATATTTTGTACTACAAAATTACTCTGAAAAAGGTGCACACGATACAAAATGTAACTTACGGCAATGTCCGGATATTTTTCGACGTCCCGAAAAAACATTATGTATCTACCATTTTTTGCAAGTCGAAACATATTTATAGATTGAGTTTTTTTTTGTGTACACCTCAACAGGGGATATTGCAATGTGAATATGCTGAGTAATAGTACATGAATCTTGTAAGGCTGACTTTTTAAGAACTGCTTTTGTGACTTGTTGCCTTACATCAAGGGTTACCATTGTGGGGCATCAAGTAGCACCTCAGATCACTCGAGTAGCCCGCGGTTCAGTTCTGGAAATGGCTCACCAGTGGCAGGTTATTGTGCTTTTCTAGTCAATTTGATTTCAAACTGGCATTTAAAATCATTGACATTATCTTTTTATTTTTAAAATAGCCTACAATTTATATAAGTAAATTATTCAATACCCGTATACATCATTTAGTGGTCAACTGAGCCTATTCTAACCATACTTTCAAAAAATACAACCTGTTAATAACATGGTAACTTGTTATTTTGTAACTGCACATCAAACTGGTAAACCTTTGCAATTATCAATGCAAAAAAATTAGTGCCGTGCTTCAAATTTGGTGACCTCTGCCTTAAGCCATTAAACATTGTAGTTAAAAGTTTACCCCGACTTGACTTAGACATCTTTCCCAACTCGCTATGAAGTATAATGTTATAAGTTTGTATTTTACTGCCACCGCAATATTAGAAAGGTAAACATTTCTGTGGTTATGGAAATTTCATGTAAATTGTGTGAAGTTTGTTTTGAAATGTGATTTTTTTTTTAAATAGTTTATTTATACATGTATCTGTAAAAAATATCTTTTAAAATAACCATTTCCGCATACAAACCACATACATTGGAGAACAACTTATAGAAAATTGAACAATTTTGAAATACCATCTTTACTGCTTCATAGTAAAATTATATGTCTAAATCATGGGAATACAACACCTACACAAAACATCTTCAAGTATTTCACACAAAATATTTCCGGAAATCAAAATTAGAGAAAACAATGACTTTGGCATAGAAGAATATATCTGGAGGTTAAAAAAGTCAGTAATTAGTAAGATGTGTACTGACCTCTGCTGTGCATGACTTCAGCACATCTGCGGCTACAGGATAGCACTAGTCTCACGTTGCTCTGGTATGTTTTAGTTGTTTATTTTTCCAGCTTCCTCCACACTTTGGTGATTTTAGTAGGTTTGTTGACCATATCTTTGTCACCGAGGATTTTCCACAGGTTCTCTATTCGGTTGCGATCATCACTCTGGGAAGGCCATGCCATTAATTCAATGTTTTCACCTTTAGGGAAATTCTTTACCGGTTTTGCTGTGTGACACAGAGCATTGTCCTGCATGAAGACTGCAGGCAGACTGGGCGATAAACGCAATAGCCATGTGCTGTTAAAGAAGTTTTTGATACCATTTGACTATCAGTATTGTTATATATTCCAATCAAATGTCGAAACCTAACCCTAGCTTAAATCCAAAGCATTACCCTGGGATGGAAAGTTTTGATTTATATTAGAAACACAATTGATAGCTTAACTGCTAAGATACCTGAAATACACTCATAGGGTTCTGATTTTGATTCCCAGTCAAGTCAGTACAAATTCTAGAATTGGGTTTTTTTTTGCGCAACCAAAACCCTAGACTTTGTACTGCCTTGACTAGGAGTCGAATAAGTAACCCTGTGAGTGAAATGCAAGTATTTTGCCATTTAAGCTACCAATGCTGTTGTTGATCCTTACCAAAACATACACCATAACTCAAGCTCCAATCAAAACCCCTAACCCTAGGACAAACACTAACTGACTAATCATGCTTCCAACCCTAGTCAGAGCAAATCCCCCAATTCTAACCCTGTTTCACACTTAAACCCTACAGTAGGTCCAACACTAACTGATTAAGAATTGGGTCAACCCTAACTGACTAACCATGGGTCCAATCGGAGTTCTAGCAAAACCACTAACTCCAACTACAACCCAAATCATAGCTCCAACCCAAAAAATAAACCCATCTCCTACTAAAAACCATAACTCAACCAAAACCTAAATTTTTTCTTGGATTGAACCCACAAAGCTATGAGTTTAATACTACCATTGTCTCAGTTGAGCTACCAATACTTCTAGTGCTGGTCAGAATGCTAACCCCTACCGAAGCTCCAACCAAAACCCTTACGAGTTTCTAAACTCACCTACTAACCATGGCTCAAACCCAGGTCCAAGCAAAAAGCCCCATTGTAACCCTGCTTAACACTCCAACCAGTACCCCAGCCCTAGCTCCAAATCTAACCAAAGAACCACAGCTACAACCCTAGTTCCAGCTAAAACTCTCTTGAATGACAAATCGAACCATAAACCTGTGAATATAATACAGACATTGTACCAGTTAAGCTACAAGTGCTATGAATGTTTTTGATCAGAATTCTAAATCTTACCCTAACTATGGAGGGTGATGGGTGTCTTTGTTATTACATCAAAAAAAGTTGTTTCACTCATGTCAAGTCAAGTCATTTTTATTTGTATAGCCCTTAATCACAATTAGTCTCTAAGGGCTTCACAAGTTATTACATATAAGAGGTTTAGGTTATTCGTAAGCCATAGTGTAAAAGTGAGTTTTAAGCTTAGATTTAAACATTTCCACTGAGGTTGCAGATCGGATCTCAGGGGGAAGAGCATTCCACAACACCGGTGCCCGGATGGAGAACGCTCTCGAACCGCGGAACACTTCTTGGCTCTTGGGATCACCAGAAGACCGGCGCTCTCGGAACGAAGGCTTCGGGCCGGGACATAGGGGGAGATCAGATCTGAAAGATATGAGGGTGAAAGTCTATGTATGATTTTGCATAATAATAGGAGAACCTTAAAATCGCATCTTAGGCTAACAGGGAGCCAATGCAGGTTAGCCAAAATTGGAGTGATGTGATCGTACTTTTTTGTCCTTGTTAAAAGCCTCGCTGCAGCATTTTGTACCAGCTGGAGACTCTTGAGTCTGGTCATCGGAAGACCGGAAAGTAGTGCATTACAGTAGTCGAGACGGGAGGTAACAAACGCGTGAATTATGATTTCCGCATCCGACTGAGACAGTATAGGACGAATTCTAGCAATGTTACGGAGATGGAAGAAAGCGGTTCTAGTAATTTTCTTCACATGTGTTTGAAAGGACAGATCGGGGTCGAAAATGACACCTAAATTTTTAAGTGAGTCGCTCTGTGTGATGTGGCAATTGTCGCTGTTCATAGCGGTTTTAGAGAATAAGTCACGGGACTTAGATGGACCAATAACTAACATTTCAGTCTTTTCAGAGTTAAGACGCAGGAAATTGAGTGACATCCACTCTTTTATCTCAGTGAGGCAGGCCTCCAAATTTCCACAGTTTAGTGTGGCAGATTCCTCCATCGGGAGATAGAGTTGAGTGTCATCTGCATAGAAATGGAAACTGATATTATACTTGCGAATAATATCACCTAGTGGAAGCATATAAATGCTGAAAAGAAGGGGGCCAAGCACTGAACCCTGCAGAACACCACAAGTAACACTAAATGGCTCAGATGTCAATTCGCCATATTTAACGCAATGTGTCCTATCTGAGAGGTAGGATCTGAACCATAATAGGACGTTTCCTGAGAGACCAATCCATTTTTCCAACCGTTCTAGCAAGATATTATGGTCCACTGTGTCAAATGCAGCACTAAGGTCCAGCAGCAGCAAAAGTGATGATGCGCCCAAGTCCATTGCCCGTAGGAGATCATTGGTTACCTTAATCAGAGCTGTCTCAGTAGAGTAGTTAGCCCTGAATCCTGATTGCATTGATTCAAAGAGATTGTTCTCGGACATGAAATCATTCAGCTGCTGTGCCACTACTTTTTCAAGTATTTTAGAAAGAAACGGTAGGTTTGACACAGGTCTATAATTACATAAGTTTTCTGGATCAAGGTTGGGTCGTTTCAGTGTGGGTTTAATGACGGCGGACTTAAAAGCAGCTGGAACTACACTTGAGGAGAATGATATGTTTAAAATATTTAGAACTGAAGGTGCAAGAACGCCAAAGAGACCTTTAATAAGTGAACCTGGGAGCGGGTCGAACTGGCAAGTCGTCGGTTTGGCCATATTCACCATCTGTTTAAGATTATCGAGTGACAGTTCACTAAAACGGGACAAAATCCCTGGACAGCCACCATGTCGTGCATCTATAGATTTGAGTGCTTTAGTATGTGTTGAATTAATACTGTCTTTAGCAATTTCTTCCTGTATGCTTTGGATCTTCTTAGTAAAGAAGACCATTATGTCGTAGGCAGAATGAGTGGAGCTATCTGGGATAGTCTGTTGCCTTGTGAGCGATGCTACAGTGTCGAAAAGGACCTTGGGATTGTTTTTTTGTGACGCAATCACCTTCGAAAGGTAGGCTGATTTTGCAGAGGCCAGGGCCGCTTTATACTTCAACAAACTATCACACCAGATTTGATGGAAAACTTCAAGCTTGGTAGCGCGCCATTTTCTTTCAGATTTCCTGCATTCTCGTTTAAGGGATCTAGTTTCATCATTAAACCAAGGTGTGCGTCTTTTAGGTCGTGATTTATGCCGGATGGGCGCTACTGAATCCAGGGCACTAGCCAGGGTAGCGTTGAATTCATTTAGGAGTGATTCGATGGAGCCTATGTAGGAAGGAAAGGACGCAACTGCTCCTGGAAGAACATCGAAGAGCTCAGAAACTGTGCCAGTGCTTATATTGCGTCCGCTAAATCCTTCAGCTTTTTTAACACTACATTTAGCTAGCACCTCAAATGTAACTAAATAATGATCCGAGATAACGGTAGTACACGGTAACACCATAATGTTTGAGGTTAAAACTCCTCGAGTCAGAATCAAGTCTAGCGTGTTTCCATTTTAATGGGTTGGCAAATCAACCAGTTGATTAAAACCAAATGCATCAATTAGAGACCTAAACGCAATTGTAAGTGAACTGAGTGGGGAGTTCATATGAATGTTAAAGTCCCCCATTATTATAATTTTGTCTGCATAGGTTACTAGTTCAGACAAAAGTTCAGCAAATTCGTCTAAGAAAGTTGTGTATGGTCCTGGAGCGCGATAGTTATTACATAAATTGACAATGGAGAGGACCTCATCACAAGAGCCTCGAACGACTTGTGATTATTAGAGGTACGAGGAGTAAATTTGAGCGTTTTTTCAAAAATGAGCGCGACACCGCCACCCTTTTTCAAAGAACGTGCTACATGGCTGTTAGCGTAGTCTGGCGGAGAAGCATTATTTAGTGGTAAAAACTCATCCGGCGTAACCAAGTCTCACAGAGACTGAAACAGTTAAGTTTATAATCGCGAATAATATTGTCTACAAGTAAAGCTTTAGGAGCAAGCGATCTAACATTCAAAAGACTAAATTTTAGCTTTGAATCATTTAACTTAGCTGTAGTCTTTGTAGAGATCGTCACGAGATGCCGTTCGTGTGCGTTGGGCTTCAGGCGTCGGTTGACTCGCAGAATCGACGAAGAAATGATGGTTGGATTAGACAGATCTTCATGTCGTTGCTCCTTCAACTTCACACGCTTCCCTGCACGACATCCTCGCTTCTGTCTTCTGTCTTTGCGCCGTCTTCGTTTTCGATTTTTCTTTTTCTTCGGTGGAGCGGGAAAGCAGGGCGAACCCGAGTCCCTTTGGAGCTCATTCGGGATGTCATGGGTGGTATAGAAAGTGCCCGAAAAGTCGAAATTTAGACACCCACCCAGTCGGATGAGCTCCTCCCGGCTGTAGGTCTTATTGGCCACGCATGTATCCAAAAAGGAAAGCAGGAGGACAGTGGTAAATAGTAGGATAGCCGGATAGCAACTAGCCGCTACGTAAACACGCGCCGCCATGTTGGAAACCGCAGTGAGCGGGTGCTTTCCCAGTGGTCAGACATGTTTGAGTGACAAGTGTCTGCACCAATGATGTATTTCTGACAAGGAAATTACGGTGGCCACTAAGTGGTGTTGGAGCTGTTGGTAAGTACCAAACATACACCATATTTTCAAACAAAAAAACTTCACATCAACCAAAAAAACAACACTTTCAATCAAAGAAAAAACCGAATGCCAAAAAAACCACTAATAATAAAAATACACTCAAAACATTGCATTTGAACACTTTTTTTTAAACAAAAATGTTTTCTTTGATTGAATTAATCTTTTCTGTGTTTGGATCATGTTTGGGTAGCACATTTCTGTCTTTATTATTCAATCCAAAGAAAAATTCTTTCAATCAAAATATACATTTTCAATCAAAGAAAAAAAAGATTAAATATAAAAAATCATTTGAAGTGTCTTTTTTTGAACGAAGTTTTGAAGTCGTTTTTTCCGATTAAATCATTTTGACACAAATATCCCGCAGTGGGCGGGTGCTTTCCCAGTGGTCAGACATGTTTGAGTGACAAGTGTCTGCACCAACGATGTATTTCTGACAAGGAAATTACGATGGCCACTAAGTGGTGTTGGAGCTGTTGGTAAGTACCAAAACATACACCATCACATTAAAAAGTCAACGTTATCAAGCGGTATGTTTTTTTTTTTTTAAATATCAGAGCACGATAACAACGACACCAATCGTATTAATACGGTTGTATGTACTTAACAAAAAAAAAAAAAAAAAACACTTCAAATTCCTTTTTTATTTTTACCTTTCAATTTTATTTGAACATTTAAACTTGTTTTCTTTGATTGAAAATGTATATTTTAATTGAAATAACTTTTGTTTGGATTGAATAATAAAGACACAAATGTCCTATCCAAAACATGATCCAAACACAGAAAAGATTACTTATAAGAAAACATTTTTTTTTTTTTTTTTTTTTACAACTTTTTATTTCTCACACACACTTTGACAGAGGGTTGGGTCATCCATCATACCGCAACACAAACAAAAAATATATACAATTTATATACCCATAAATAACAAAAGAAAAAAACAAGAAAATATGTTAATAAAAAATAAAATAAAATGTGAAGTGTTTAGACATCAAGTAGAAATTGTGTGATAAGCTTCCATCTTTTCTCGAATTGATCTAGTTTCAGTTGCAGTCTTGCAGTGATTTTTGTAGATTAGCTTTAATTTTTCTCTCCATTGTTTTATGTCAGGAGGTTGTGGTTTCAGCCTGGATACTGTGATCATTTTCTTTGCTAGCAGAAGCATAACACTGAGTACGTATTTATGTTGACCAGTCAATAATTCTTCTGGCAAAAATCCTAATACATAGGTCACTGGCTCCAACCTCAACTTCAAAACCAATAATTAATTTTATTTCTGTCTGAATACTTCTCCAAGAAGGAATTTAATATTACAGGGCAATTGCAGAAAATATGCGTGAAACCTCCGACTCTCCCACAGTTACGCCAACATATATTGGATGTATTTTTATATTTTGAAGTGATAGAGGGTGTATAGAAGAATCACACTTTGACTTTCCATTCAAATCCCTCCATGTCAGACTGCTGGTTACTTTGTGTCCCTCTCTCAAAGTTTTCTCCCATTTGTCGTCTTTTATCACTACATTAGCTTCTTGTTCCCATTTTTCCTTAAAAACCATCTCATCATTTCTGAGATCCATTTGCAGAGCTTTTTACAATTTTGAGATAACCCCCTTTATTAATTGTCCTTTTGAGTATGATACTAATAATTCCTCAACTTTACTTGGCACCTTTCATATTTTCCCCCATTCATCATGTTTCTGGAGGTAATGCCTTAGTTAGGGCTCTTTCAGCATTGCCAACAAGTCATCTTCAAACAGGGATATTTTATGCTCTTCTCATCCCTCATCTAATATTCCCCTTATTTGCTCATTTTGTCTTATTGATTCCGCGAATGGTTCTATGCTTGCTGCAAACAAGAGTGGACTTAAACAGTCCCCTTGCTGGACTTCCCTTTTAAGATCAAAGGAGTCTGAACAGTGACCATTGACTCTGAGCCGAGATTTAGGATTTTTATAGATTATTTTCACCCACTCAACAAACTTTTGAGGGAACCCAAAAGCTCCATTTCTCCCTATCAAAAGCTTTTTGGGTATCCAAGCTCAGTAACATCGAGGGTTAGGCTTCAGATTTTGTGCTCGAAATTATGTTTAATATCCTCCTAATACTGTTTGCACCGTGTCTTCCCGGAATAAACCCTGTTTAATCTGTTTTAATTAATCCCGCTATGAATTTCTGCATTCTTTTTGCCATTATGCTTGTAAGAATTTTTAAATCGTTACACAGTAAACTAACTGGTCTATACCTTTCACACAGCATTGGATCTTTTCCTTCTTAATGCAGGACTGTTCTGATGGCTTCTTACCACGATTTTGGGGGGATCTCCTTTTGTTAGCGCATAGTTAAATACTTTATGTAGTATTGCTGTTAATTCTTCCTTAAAGCTTTTGTAGAACACCCCTGGGAATCCATCCGTTCCTGGTGATTTATTTTTTTATTGTATCCTGTATTTCCTGTTTTGTAATGGGGCGAATAATTTCTAATGTATCCCCTCCTGATAGAGTTGGTAAATGTAGTTTTTGGCTCATCCACCTGCCTGCCTGTCTCGACGTCTGTCTGCCGGCCCGCCCAGATCGCCCGTCGGTTTGCCGTCCTGTCTCCGTTTCTGGTGTCTGACAAATACCTGCAATCTAGATTAATTTGGCGTTATTTTATGTTCTGCTTCTAGTTCCTTAATCTTATCCTCCAATTCTTTTTGATTATTTAATCTGGATCGTTTCAGTCGACTTTTAATTATTTCCCCCCTCATTACAGCTTTCCCTCCCTCCCATATTGATGGAGATGCCTCCCCGTTGTCATTGATTTGAAAATATTTCTTTATACTCTGCTTTATTTCCATGTTTTACAGTTTTAGCTGAGAGGAGAGACCCATTCATCCTCCAATTCCTAAAGTGTGGTTCATTGTCCAAAATTAATTTTAAAGTAATAGGAGCATGGTCACTTATAGTAATATTTTCTATACCACATTCCAGTACTGTAGGCATATGTTGTCTTGAAATATAAAATTAATCCATCCTTGAATAGCTGCCAAAGGGTTTGAATAGAAAGTATAGTCTTTAGTTTGGGGGTTCTTATCTCTCCAAGGATCTATCAGTCCCAATTCGTTAGTTAGGTTATTTAAGACCCTAGATCTCTTTGTACTTTGTCCATGTGCTGATGGCCATTTTAAAATCACCCCTTATAAGAAACATTCCCTTCGCAGAATTGGTTTTTACTGTAGCTAATAGCTACTAATGCAAAAAATGTCCCCTTTTCTTCAATTGGTGCATAAACATTTGTTATTGATATTTCCATACCAGCCATTGACCCTACAATCCTTATATATCGACCCAGATTGACCTTCACTTCTTTTTCGACTTTAAATGCTACACATTTTCCAAGTAAAATTGCTACTCCACTTCTCTTACCATAAGAGGCGTAAAACACCTGGTTAACATTCTCTTTTTAACTTCTTATGTCCAATCTCTGTCAAATGTGTCTGTTGTAATAAAGCTACCGAGCTTTGTAATTTTTTGAGTTGATTTAATATCTTCTTTCTCTTAATGGGGTGGTTCAGCCCATATACATTATATGAAGCAAGATTTAGATTGCTCCTGTTGTATATTGAGATACATTACGAAGTAACACCTCCATTGAAAAAACAAACAAACTAACTAACAAACACACATAAGATCCCATCAAAAAGAAAAAAAACACACCCAAAAAACAGGAACACATGTCTTCCAAGAGTCCAATCAGAGAGTTGTGGCTATCCTCCTGGAAATATGCACTCAGTGCTTGAACCACTTTTGTACAGTTGTTCATAGTTATAACTAACTAAATATTTTAGTGTAGCTCTCCACAAAAAAAATCGCAATGGTGCTGCATCCATCAGTGTAAAAAATGTCTTTATTCCTGAGTCCAAAAACATGTTCAGCGGGCGGGATATGGGGATTGTGCCTTCACGTTTTTCTCCTTTGGCTTTTTGATGACGTCCCTCACTTGTTTCCTCTTCTTTTGAACTTCTGTGGCGTAGTCTTGATTGAAGTAAACGGTATTGCCTTCATACGTTGTCTTCCGTTTCCATGCTTCCTTCATCACGGATTCTTTTACTCTGTAGTCAACAAAGCGCACGATAATTGCTCGCAGCGGGGCCGTTTTATCTTGAGGCTTGTCTCTCATCTTTTCTTTGATAAATACCTGCTCGGCAACTATCACCTTAAGTCGCCAGGAACTTATTAACCTGGGTCTAAGATTAGATTTCGACTCATTTCACGATTACAACACCAACAACATCACAAAGGACATACGAAGACCACCGGGATCTCCTTGGGTGACCTGCCCGCCCAACAAGCGACGGAGACGGCGGAGGGAACGTAAACAAAAACGAGGCTCAGCGGAGAAGCTAAAAAGGCGACCACACCGACAAGCGCTTCCGAGTATCTTCCTGACCAACGCCAGATCCATCGTACACAAAATCAGTGAGCTTGAGCTGCGGACAGCTACCAACAGCTTCGGACGTAATAGCAATATTTTTGTGATCACGGAGTCATGGCTTGACCCGCGGATCCCCGACGCTGCAGTTCAGCTAGCAGGACGCACGCTACACCGATACAACCGCAACGAAGACTCCGGCAAAAAAAGAGGTGGGGGACTATGCATTTACGTACATAATGCATGGTGCAAAAAGAGCAGAATTATTGATACACACTGCTCGCCCGAGTTTTTGGCGGTATCGTGTAGACCATTCTATATACCGCGAGAGCTAACTGTGATCACATTGTGATAGCTGTTTACATTCCTCCGGATGCTAACACTAGCACAGCGCTAAACCTTCTGCTCGCTGCCATCAACAAACAACAGCTTGCACACCCCGACGGAGCTTTCATTATCGCTGGCGACTTTAATAAGGCATGTTTAAGGACTGTCCTTCCAAAATTCTTTCAACATGTGAACTGTGCAACAAGGGGTGAAAAAACTTTGGACCGCGTTTACAGCAACATCAAAAACGCATACAAAGCTTCCCCCCTCCCCCACCTAGTAAATTCCGATCACCTATGCCTATCCCTTACCCCCTTATACACCCCCATCCGAAGGCAAACAAAACCTGTAACGAGGACAATACAAACGTGGCCTGAGGGAGCCCTCTCCAAGCTGCAGGACTGTTTTGATCAAACTTGCTGGGAGGTATTTGAACACCATGACCTCCAGAAATTCACTGACACTGTTTTATCCTACATCCGTTACTGCACGGATGAAGTCACAGTATATAAAAAAATCAAAAACTACCCAAATCAAAAACCCTGGATGTCCAGCGAGGTGCGCACCCTCCTCAAACACCGCAACACCGCCTTCAGGTCTGGAGACAAGGCTCTTTACGGGGTGGCCAGGGCTGACCTGAAGAGAGGCATCAAGAAAGTAAAAGCAGCCTACACAAGGAGGATCGAGCACCTCTTCGCTGGGAATGACCCGAGGAGGATGTGGCAGGGCCTTCAACACATCACCAACTTCAGAGGCCACAACCTGGCAACTGTTGAGGCTGAGGCTTCACTAGCTGAGGACCTTAATCAGTTCTTCGCTCGCTTTGAAGCGGGAAGGCCACAAACAGCCACATCACACCCACCAACAACCAGCAGCAACTCCCTCACATTTCAGGAGCACGAAGTTAGGCGTGCGCTGAATACCATAAACCCCAGGAAGGCAACTGGCCCGGATGGAGTACCAGGGAGGGTACTCAGGGACTGTTCCAATCCGCTGGCTGGGGTCTTCACCACCATCTTCAACTGGTCCCTGTCACAGGCGACCGTCCCACCTTGCCTCAAAACTTCCACCATCATTCCCATCCCCAAAAAGTCAGCAGTGGAAAGCCTCAACGACTACAGGCCTGTAGCTCTTACGCCTGTGGTCATGAAGTGCTTCGAGAGGTTAGTGTCCCGGCACATCAAAAACTCCCTGCCACTCACACTGGACCCCCACCAGTTTGCCTACAGGGCAAACCGCTCCACTGACGACGCCATAAACACAGCACTTCACACCGTGCTGAAACACCTGGACCACCGGGGGAGCTACGTGAGAATGCTCTTTCTGGACTTCAGCTCAGCCTTCAACACCATTATCCCGGAGATCCTGGTGGAGAAACTTGCACACCTAGGACTCTCTCCCTCCATCTGCCACTGGATAATTGACTTCCTCTCCAACCGCCCAGTCGGTGAAACTTGGTACCCACGTCTCTCCCAGCCTAACACTGAACACTGGCTCCCCCCAAGGTTGTGCACTGAGCCCCCTGCTTTTCACCCTCTACAGCCCCGACTGCTCACCGACCCACCCCACAAACACTATAATTAAGTTCGCTGACGATACCACCTTGATCGGCCTCATCTCTAAAGGGGACGAGGCGGCATACAGGGATGAGGTGGAGTCACTTTCAACGTGGTGTTCAGAAAACCACCTCATATTGAACACCACAAAAACAAAAGAACTGATTCTGGATTTCAGAAGGAATGGCAGGAATCCAGCACCACTCACCATAAAAGGAGACTGTGTAGAGAGAGTCCACTCTTTCAAATTTCTGGGTGTGCACATCTCCGACGACCGCTCCTGGTCTGCAAACACCAGAGCGGTGGTAGGGAAGGCCCAGCAGCGACTGCACTTCCTGAGATTGCTCAGGAAAAATAATCTAAAACAGCAGCTGCAGGTGTCCTTTTACAAAGCCACAGTGGAGAGCATCCTAACATACTGCACCACGGTGTGGTATGCTGGGTGCACAGCAGCAGACAGGAAAAAGCTCCAGAGGATCATCAAAACAGCCCAGAGAATCGTCGGCTGCTCTCTGCCCAGTCTGGAGGACATTGCCGGCTCTCGCTACCTCAGCAGAGCAGGAAACATCATCAAGGACTTTTCTCACCCCGGCCACCACCTCTTCGACCTGCTGCCTTCCGGCAAGCGCTACAGGTCACACAAAGCAAAAACAAACAGACTCAGAGACAGTTTGTTCCCCACAACCATTACCACCCTAAACAGACACCGCACAAAAAACTGAAAACTGTTGCAAAAAACTACCTCACACGAATGTAAAATGGTACTCACGTACATGCTGTCTGCAATATGTTTGTTCACTGCTCAAAACAGACACCGCACAAAAAACTGAAAACTCGTGCCAACACTACCTCATACGAATATAATGGTCCTCATGTCTATGTTCTTGCACATGTACACTGCACTGCGTTTACTGCTCACCTTGCACAATGTCTGACCATTTCCTCTTTCTGCACTATGATGTCTATGTTTCTACCAATGCATATGCTGACTATTTTTTTGCACTATGATGACTTTGCACCAAATGCAATATTGCACAACTCTTACAATACCAACGGTATCACGACAACACTGTATGTAACATCCCACATGCCGACATTTCTTGTGTAAATACCATGCAAATTATATCTATAGCCTTATCCCCCTTGCTTTATAACCTTATCTTCTCTGTTCCTTTATCTTCTTGGCTCATACCTCACTGTGAATGTGTAAAACTGGAGTGTCATGCCCAATTTCGTTGTCACAATATGTTAACCCATTTGTAACAATGACAATAAAGGTATATTCTATTCTATTCTATTCTAGTGAGCGGTGTGCCCTCTCAATACGAATGTCCATGTGCCCTGTTGTTGGAATGTTCGATTTGATGAAGCATGTTATGAAGCCGATTGTGTCGTTCCTCTCGGCACTGTTTTCTAATGTTGTTGCGTCTTGATCTTGACTCCAAATCCTCATACATCATAGTTAATATGGTGGTTTGCGGGAGTAAGAAGGCTGTGGAGCGCTCCAGTCGCGCCGTTCGCTCCTCCGTGTTAGCGTTTAGCTCCTCCATGCGCTCCACTGTTTGCTCCAGCAACACAGTCCTTTCGAAAAGCTCTTTGATGGTTTTCTCAAGTCTTGCCATGATAATCTTGTTCTCGCTGGCTGCTTTGGCATGTTCTCGCCTTAATTTACGTATCTCTTCGAGATTGGGCCAGTAATGTCCGCCGCCGGCCGGCGCCATCCCCTCTACTCCCTCGGCCTGTTTCTCCATTGCGCCAGTTTCCTCGACAAGTCTCCCCTTCTTGACCATATTTTATTGAAGTGTTTTTCTTTTATACGAATTACAAATTATCCCCTTTCTGTCTTTTTCTTAGTAGGTATTACGTTAGTTTGTAGTAGTTTTTGCCAGGGCTACTTTCCTTGCTGCCTTCTACCACATGGCGCCACCGGAAGTCCCCCGAAGAAAACATTTTCAATCAAAAAAAAGTACTCAAATGCAATTCTTTGAGTAGCAATTTTTTTTTGTATTCAAATTGTTTTTTACTTTGATTGAAACTGTTGTGGGCGGCACAGTGGTTAACGCGTGTGTGGCACAGATCCAAAAACATGCATGTCAGGTTAATTGACCGGTACTTATTTTCCCTCAGTGTGACGTTCTCTGTCTCTGTGTTCCCTGCAACTGGGTGGCAACCAGTTCAGGGCGTCCCCTGCCCACTGCCCGAAGATAGTTGGGATGGGCTCCACCACCTCCGAGACCCTACTGAGGATAAGCGGTCCAGATAATGGATGGATAGATGGTTGAAACTGTTGTTTTATTTTGATTGATGTGAATTTTTTTTTGTTGAAAATTTGTTTGATTGAAACAACTTTTTTGGGATTGAATAATAACGACACAAATCTACCTCCTTACCCAACTCCAACCAAAAAAAAAAAACACTCCAACCAAAACCTTAACGCAACTAAAACCCTAAATCATTCTTTTTTACTGTACTGTTGGTTTTGATTTACCGTATTTTCCGCACTATAAGACGCACCGGGTTATAGGGCGCACCACGAAAAAATAGTTTTTGGTCCTATTTTTGACATACATAAGACGCACCGGATTATAAGGCGCTACGGGAACGTGGACAAAACAGTCAGATAGTTCAGTCCAACCCTATTACCCCCTTAACATTCCGAAAGCTTGCAAAGACGCAAATACGTGTCGAGAACACGTGCGGATGCGGTGTCCGTAAGATGTCACTCAAATGCATCGTTCCATCATTCGGAAGGTTAAAGTCTTGGGATTCAAGAAATGCTAACATTCCTTAGTATCTATTTTCCTTTTCGCTCGCAACTTTACTGTGCATATGACAATAAACACTTGGAATTGAGTTTAATTTAAAAATAGACACTCCATTCCATCCATTATCTGCACCGCTTATCACAGAAACATTGAGTTCAGTCTGAAACAAGATACAGGGACAATATAAAACCCGGAGTAAGCTCATCGAAGTCGTTGTGTTCATAATAATGTGCAGGCAATGTCCTCTTATATCCGTGAGGGTAGTAAATCCAGGAGAATACAATATTTACAAATACAGAATAGAAAAAAATGCTTTCTCTATGCCGTCAGTCACATGCTATACGCATTCATCTTTTTCGGCCAATTGCAGGCTTTGTTTCGCAGTTCAAGCCAATGGCAGCCTGTAAATGATAAAAAGGATCCGCCTCTTGACCTCCGAATAACTTTAGCCAATAGTGATCGATTCAACTGATGATTGACACATCTTTTTCGGCCAATTGCAGGCTTTGTTTGCCGTTTGAGCCAATGCCAGCCTGTAAATGATAAAAAGGATCCGCCCCTTGACCTCCGAATAACTTTAGCCAATAGTGATCGATTCAAATGATGATTGACACATTGGTTAGCCAATGAAACGCCGGTAAATAAATCCCAGCATACACCGCGTACTACTTGGCGTTCGGGGGAAAATCTAGTCGGCGGCTGCAAGTTAGTTGGAAAACTTTGCAATTTTAAAATTGATCCATAAATAAGGCGCACTGTATTATAAGGCGCATGGTCAGCTTTTGAAAAAAATAAAGGCTTTTAGGTGCGCCTTATAGTGCGGAAAATATGGTAGTTTTTTATGAAAAAAAAAACAAACATCCAAACAAGTTATTGTTTTCCTTTTCACTTCACCCCCCCAAAATTTAAGTTGAAATTCATAATCTAATATAATAAATTAATATTTATTTAGATTTTATTTTTACTATTATTTTGTGATTATGTTGTTCTTTTTTTCCTTCTTTTTTTCTTATGAAGAGCTTTAAAACAACGCTTAAGGCATAAAAACACCATACAATACAACTGTGTTATTGTCCATTTAAAGTAAATGTTTTGTTTGAAGACAAACATTATACTCCAGTATACTATATGGCTGCTTTTTTTCATTTAAAAATGTATCCCAACAAGCTATTTTACGAGCTTAGAACATTTTTGCTTCATATCTGAAACATAATTTCGAATTTCTGTGAAAATGTTTCACTTTCATTCATAAAGATCTCTAATAAACAAGCATTACAGCTTATAAAACGCCACCAAAAAATGTTAAAATCATCAATTTATTTCTTAAACACGGAAATCTGTTTCCGTTTTTTTTCAACTAGGGAGCGTCAACGCTGCATCAATGTTTTACTAATGCTTCATAATTCATAATTATCATGAAGACTAAACCACAAATTTCTTGAAAACAAACATTGTGCTGGTCTTCATCACCTGTCACTGAGCAGAAAGCATCATCACAAACTCTGCAGTAGGAGACAAGAAATGATCATTTGCACATTAAAGTTCATGGGTAGGCAACTATTTGGAGTTGGTGGCCGCATTGGCTTAAAAAAATTGGGGCTAGGGGCCAACCCCGGAGAACCACCCTATTTTTTTTTATTTTTCAATAAATATACTATATAATTTTTTTAATATATTTTGTTTCATTTCATCAAATTACTTTTGAAACAATCACAATTAAAGCAAAATCATATATTAAGACCCTGTTTTCAACACCAAATTAAATCGAGTTTTGTTATATTACCGTAGTTGTATTATTGTGGTTGTTTTTGTAGTATTTCTGTACTCATATTTTTGTAGTAAAATGTTTGTAGAATTTCTGTCATAATATTTCACATTTTGTATTATAATGTTATTGTGTGGTATTTTTGTAGTATATATAAAGTAATATTTTTATAGTATTAGTGGTATTTTGTAGTATTTCTTAGTACTATTTCTTTAATATTTTTGTAGTGTTTTCTTGGTAGATTTCTTGAAATATTTCTTTTGTATTTTGTAATGTTTCTGTAGTTGTATCTTTGTAGTAACTCTGTTCTAATATTTAATTTTTGTAGTTTTTCTGTCGCCAGAGACTTCAGTTGCTCCATCCGCCGCACTCTCGATGCCCTGGCTCCTGACAAGCTGACAGACTGGGCGGCCTTCAAGGAAAGTGTCCTCCAGTCTGCTCACAATGTCCTCGGACGCCCGCGATCCTCCCCGAGAAAGCCCTGGATATCAGAGAGGACACTAAACATCATAGACCAGCGGCGTGAGGCCCGGCTCCGAGGCGACCTCACGGAGTATCGGAGACTGAACCGCCTGCGCAATGTGGCCATTGCTGAAGATAGGGAGAGGTTTTGGCAGGCAGAAGCCCAACAGCTTGAGTCCGCGGCCAACAACAACAACATGAGCCGCGTATTCAGTCTACTACGGCAAGCCCGTAGCGGCCCACACATAAAGACAGCCCTGGTAAAAGACTCAGACGGCAACCTCATCATGACAGAAGCCAACTGTCTCGCGCGCTGGAAGGAGCACTTTAGCCTCCTCTTGCAGCACAGCACCATCCCGGCTGATCCCACCCTCCTAGTGGCTGCAAACACAGCACCTCCTAGCGACGCCTGCTGCACAGACCCTGTAACACCCGAGGAAGTGAGAGCTGCTCTGAAGAAGCTGAACACAAAGAAAGCCCCCGGCATCTGTGCCATTACCGGCGAGATGCTCAAGGCCGGCGGTGATGGCATGGTGGAGTGGCTAACCTGCCTATTCAACCAGGTATGGGAATCGGAGCAGCTGCCCACCGACTGGACCAGAGGAGTCATCATGCCCTTCTGGAAATGCAAGGGTGACAGGCTTGTCTGTGGAAATCACAGAGGTATAACCTTACTCTCCATCCCGGGCAAGGTCTTTACCCGGATCTTGCTCAGCCGTGCCCTTCCAGCAATCAGAAGCTGCCGCCGTCCCCAGCAGGCTGGCTTTATGCCCAACCGCTCCACAACGGACCACATCTCTGCCGTCCGTTTGCTGATAGAGAAGACCCGTGAATTCCGTAAAGATCGCCATCTATATACCGTCTGCCACTCTTCACTGTGGAACATCCTCCAAGCTCTCGGAGCACCACCCAAGATCATAGCCCTGTTCAAGCTACTCTACAGCAATGCAGAGAGCTGTGTCCGTATCAACGGCATTGATTCCGACTGGTTTACTATCTCTAGCGGCGTTCGTCAAGGCTGCGTGGCCACTCCCGACCTTTTTAATTGCATCATCGACCATCTGATGTTCAGGGTTAGTGAGCGCATCCCCGGAGTGTCTTTCGGCAACTACCACCTGACTGACCTGGAGTATGCTGACGACACCATCATGCTCAGCACTTCCTACAGCCAGCTGAAAGACGCTCTGGGCATTTACAGCGAAGAGGCAGCGCGGCTTGGCCTCCAAGTGAGTTGGACGAAAACCAAGTTCATGTATGTTGGTGATGGACCAGATCCACCTCCCATCCAAATTGGTAGCGACATCGTAGAGCCTGTCAAGAGCTTTGTGTATCTGGGGTCCATGGTGACACACAATGGGGACCTAAAACCAGAGATTCTCCGCAGAAGAGCCCTGGCAGCATCTGCTCTGCAGTCTCTCTGGAAACCACTCTGGCGGCACCAGACCATCGCACGCAAGACGAAGCTCCGCATTTACAACCTCGCCGTACTCTCTATCCTGCTTTATGGCTCAGAAACATGGCCCCTGAACGACACCCTGGCCACAAGAATCGACGGTTTTGATAGCAGGGCTCTCAGAACCATCGAGAACATCAGGTGGCCCCAACGAGTCTCCAATAAAGAGCTTAGAGCCTGCACGTGCCAGCCCCGAGCATCTTCCTTGGTCGCACAACGCCGCACCCGCTGGTTTGGCCATGTCCTTCGTCTACCACCAGACCATCCGACACGAGCCATTCTCCAGTTTGACCCAAAGGCAGCAGGCTGGAGACGACCACGAGGGAAACCCCGCACTCGATGGCTCGACGTCGTTGCGGGCGACCTCCAACAACACGGAGTTGCTGTAGAGGATGCAGAACAGCTGGCACAAGACCGCCAGCATTGGAAAAACCTGGTTCATCTGGTCGGCTCAACGCACAGGGACGGGACCCCCCGACCTTCGCTGGAGCAATAATCAATCAATCAATCAATCAATCAATCAGTTTTTCTGTCGCATTATTTAGTTTTTTTGTATTTTAGTGTTAATGTGGTGGTATTTTTGTAGTATTATTGCAGAAGTATTTTTGAAGTATTCACAAAGTCGTAGTTTTGTAGTGTTTCTGTAGTATTTTCATACTATTTTCTCCATTTTTAGGAATATTTCTTCAGTGTTTTTATAGTGTTTTCTTAGTAATGTTTTTGTAGTATTTATTTAGTATTTTTGTAACATGACTGTTGGTTTATATTTGGATTATTTCTGTTTTAACATGTCTGCAGTAGTATTCTGTAGTATTTCTGTAGAAGTATTATTGTTTTAGACACACAAAGGGACAGTGGTGGCATACTGTAGTTGACACCTAAAAACTTGTTTCTAATAAAAAGTACTTTATTTACTTTTATATATATATATATATTGTCATATTTTGACATTTTTGTTTCGCGGG
The DNA here is from genome assembly GCF_059441175.1 of Urocampus carinirostris. NCBI lineage: Eukaryota > Metazoa > Chordata > Actinopteri > Syngnathiformes > Syngnathidae > Urocampus > Urocampus carinirostris. The sequence goes on along the minus strand of NC_142356.1, from coordinate 44,655,789 downwards.
CCGGATGAAAAAGCCTGATGAGCCTCATGTGGCCCGCGGGCCGTGGTTTGCCCAACCCTTTCCCAGGCCCAAGGAAATCTACTTCCTTAACCTAATCCGACACATTCTTTTCCGGTAAGGTATGACGATATTGACTAAGGTAGGCATTCAATCTTAAAACCGGATTACACCCGTATTTCTATCTTTTAAGGCACTCTGGAAAACGCTAGCAGAGCTATTGTTTTTCTCTGCAGGCTGCAGATTCCTGCACTTTTAGGGTGAATATCTATTATCCCCAGTTGATCATTGCTAAAAGCGAGGACTGAAAGAGAAAATAAGTGTCATGCATGATGGTTTTTTTCTATGTCCTTCTCGTCTAAAATTCACAGCACCCGTGCGGCCGATATCCATTATCCACAGTCGACTATTGCTGAGAGCAAGGGTCAACAGAGTGCATTTTTTTTCTTGGTTCAGGCTACGAAAGTGTTCCATTGTGGCCCGATCTGCAGTTTTTGGGTCAAGATCTATTATCCCCAGTAAATAAGTAATGAGAATTAAGACAGAGAGAAAATGAAATTAACAGCATCCTTTCGGCCGCTATCCATTATCCTCAGTCGACTATTGCTGAGAGTGGGAGCCGGCAGAGCTATTTTTTTCCCGGTTCAAGCTTCAGAAGCTTGCCATTGTGGCCTGTCTAAAATAAACTGCACTTTTTGGCCGAGATCTATTATCCCAAGTCGATTATTGCCAAGAGCGAGGATAGAGAGTGCAAATAAGTGTCATGCATGACAGCTTTTTTTGTCTATCCTTTCCATTTAAAATTAGCAGCACCCGTGTGGCCTCTACCCGTTATCCCTGGTTGACTATTGCCAAGAGTGGGGGTTGGCAGAGAGCTTTTTTTTTGGTTCAGGACTCTGAAGCATGTCATTGTGGCCCATTACAAATTAACTGCACTTTTATTGCCGCAATCCATTCGACTATTGCCGAAAGAGTTGGCTGAGTACACAAATTTGTGTCATGCATGGCGGCTGTTTTTTCCCGTTCTTAAAGACTAAAATTAGCCACATATGCGCAGCTACGATCCATTATCCCTGGTCAACTATTGCTGCAAGCGGAGCCAGTAAATGCATTATTTTTTTCAGTTTGGGCTTTGAAGCATGCCATTGTTACCTGCTTGGAAAATACTGCACTTTTATGGCCATGGTCCATTATTCCCGGTCGACTATTGCTGAGAATGGGGGGCCAAGACATCTTTGATGCATGGCTTTTTTTGGAGGAGGGTTTTCAGGCCCTTCTCATTACATAATTATTCAATCTTTTTGGTACAAGGCACGGGATGGCTTTTTTAAATGATGATGTGAAGTTGATGGTACCCACCGAGGTGAGGGCACAAATAGATAATCCTTCCCCGGGCTAAATGGGTTATTCTTCTTATATCAGCATGATAACATTTACTCAAAAAATGTAAAATATGCAATGTTTTCAAAATGAAAGAGGACCTTTCAAGCTATAAGAGAAATATATATGTCCGGATCAAGATATAATTTTGTAATATTTTGGTTTAATAATAAATACTAACACACTTGTTCCGGGTTATCGAGTGGCGGGAATTTTGTGTTTTTTTTGTGTTTGTGTTGCTCACGTCGTCGCGTCTACGAGATTGTTTTCAGATTCCTAATATAGCAGAATTCTGGATTGAGACTTTTTATCTTGAACAGCTGGAAAGTTTCGGGTAAGCATCTCGGACGATTGGCGCAAGGTAAGTGCCGCGCACAATTGTTTTACAGTCGGAAGCTGCTGCCGATCGTTGTTGAAGGGCATCCCCTCCCACGGCTGCTAAGACGCTCTTTGGCATCCAACGCTTACAAGTGAGTATGGGTTGCTGTAAAGGTTGCTCCAGTGTCCGTAGGCAAGTAGCCCTTCTAGAGGGACGTGTCCGTGAGCTAGAGCAGTTTAAACGGAAAATGTTAGGTGCCTCGGACACCACTGCTAGCGTGGGATGTAGCGAACCTGCTAGTCTGGTTAGCACTAGCCCTAAACGGCATGCTAATCGCGGTGAGCCAATTCAGACGCATAACAAGTTCAGCCCCCTAGCTAGTCCCACTCCACCCCGGTCTACTGGCTCCCGCACCCTAGTTATAGGTGACTCCATCACCCGTAACATAAAGCTTAGCACCCCAGCCACGGTTAAGTGTATTTCTGGGGCCAGAGCACCCGACATTGAGGCTAATTTGAGGGAGCTGACGAGCAAACCTAGACACCAGGACAGGGCTAGCTACACCGATATAGTCATTCACGTCGGCTCTAATGATACTAGACAATCTGAGATTACAAAGTAAAATATTGCTAGGACCTGTAATCTCGCCAGAAAGATGAGTCGGCATCGAGTAATTGTCTCTGGCCCCTTGCCTGCGAGAGGCAATGATGAGAGGTTTAGCAGACTAGTCTCGCTAAACCGGTGGCTGGCAAGTTTTTGCAATCAGAAGGGATTTAGGTTTGTGGATAACTGGCCTGCTTTCTGGGGCCGACCTGACCTGCTGAGGAGAGACGGCCTTCACCCTAACTGGGAAGGTGCTCTCACTCTTTCTAAAAATATAGATTACTGTTTAAGCCTTCCATGACAGGGTACACTAGTGCAGGCCAGGTCACAGGTGATTAGTGAACCTGTTACCATGGGTGTGGAGTCTGTAACGCTAGAGCTAACTAGCGCTATGCTAGATTCATGCAATTCACATAGTTTTTGTAGTTTAGAGCGTTCTACTGACTGCACCATACACCCTGATTTATACTCTTCTATAGCATCTTCTTCTGCGCTTCTTACCTCTGTTTCTCTCTTGTTAGGTGAGGAGGGAGAAGAAATAACACTATTTTCTACCAATAGTCATCCTGCTACTCCACCTGTCAACAATATTCCTGTGGTATGGAATTCGGGCCGCATCTGCCGTCATGCAAGGCACAAGACCCGGGACCAGCAGTCTAATCCTGTGGTGGTTACCACTAAGGTTGCCATTAAGGTTCAAAACTCGCGAAAGGTTTCAGCTCAGTCCACAGTGCTGAAGCTTGGCCTTCTTAATATTAGATCACTGGCCTCCAAAGCTTTACTTGTCAATGACCTTATTAATGAACACAATCTTAACCTTATTGGCCTTTGTGAGACCTGGTTAAAACCAAATGAGTTTGTAGTGTTAAATGAGGCTTCTCCCCCTAACTTTGTGAGTTCGCACTTGGCACGACCATGCAAAAAAGGTGGAGGTGTTGCTCTTATATCGGAAGATAGGTTGAAATTTACTTCTAATACCCCTACTAGTTTTAAAACGTTTGAAGCACTTGTTATGAGATCCTTAATGTCAACACCAATTTATTTAGTTGTTGTGTATCGCCCACCTGGACCATACTCAAATTTTTTGGAAGAATTTTCGGAACTGTTAACAGACTTAGTAACTTATGCGGACAATGTTGTAATTATTGGTGATTTTAATGTTCACATAAACTCCCCATCAAATTCACTTGCAATTGCATTTGAGTCACTGATTGATACATTTGGTTTCAATCAAATAGTTGATGTGCCCACTCATAAAGATGGGAACACTCTAGATCTTGTCCTGACCCGTGGCGTAGTAGCCTTGAATGTTACAGTGTTACCGTATCCTAATGCCATCTCTGATCACTATTTTGTTAAATGTGAGGTGCTGTTTAATGTTTACTGTGATAAGGAAAATTTAGGCTTTAGCAGTCGCAATATCCGCCCTAAAACGGTGTTAGCCTTAAAAGAATTATTGCCTACGGTAACTGCAGCCTTCCCTTCGTACACTGGGTCTGTTGACTCACTTACAAACAACTTCAATACTGCTTTGGTAAATGTTCTTGATTCTGTGGCGCCCCTAAAGTATAAATTCCGACCCAAGAAGAATACACCTTGGTTTACTGAAGAAACTAGGTTACTCAAACAAAGTTGCAGAAAAATTGAACGAAAATGGCGCACTACTAAGCTGGAGGTTTTTCGACTGGCCTGGTGTGACAGTTTGCTGAAATATAAAGTAGCTCTTGCCTCAGCTAAAGCTTCGTATTTCTCTAAGATTATTGTTGAACATAAGAATAATCCGAAATTTTTGTTTGACACAGTGGCGAAACTTACCAGACAACAACTTAACCCAATTGGTTGCACTTATTCTGCTAATGACATCATGGAATTTTTTAATAAAAAGATTCAACTAATCAGGAATGAAATTTTAAAAGAACGCTCTGTTTCCTCCTATATCAAAGATGTGGAGGTGCTAGGTATGGACTGTGTCAGCGGTTGTTCAGAAACATTCTCCAGTTTCAATGATTTGTCCCTTGATAATCTAACACAGATGGTCAGTAGGGCCAAACGAACTACGTGCCTGCTTGATCCGTTTCCAGCTTCACTGGTGAAGGATCTGTTTGGGATCTTAGGACCATCAGTTTTAAATATTATTAATATATCGCTATCCTCGGGTATTGTTCCTGTAGCCTTCAAGTCTGCCGTCATTAAACCCACGCTTAAGCGACCTAACCTTGACCCAGAAAGCCTAGGTAATTATAGGCCAGTGTCAAATCTGCCATTTTTTGCGAAAGTACTTGAAAAGGTCGTTGCACAGCAGCTAAATGACTTCATGTCAGAAAATAACCTTTTTGAAACTGTCCAGTCAGCATTTAGGGCAAATCATTCTACTGAGACAGCCCTTGCTAAAGTAACCAATGATCTCCTCTTAACAATAGATTCTGGTGCCTCATCAATGTTACTGCTGCTGGATCTCAGCGCTGCTTTTGATACGGTCGACCACAACATATTATTGGTTCGTCTAGAACGCATTGGTATCTCAGGAACTGTACTCTCGTGGTTTAGGTCCTACCTGTCAGACAGGATGCAATGTGTTAACTATGGCAATCTGACCTCTAAACAATCTAATGTCCCTTGTGGTGTTCCTCAAGGCTCTGTATTTGGCCCCCTTCTTTTTAGTATTTATATGATCCCGCTTGGTGACATTATCCGCAAGTATAATATTAGTTTCCATTGCTATGCAGATGACAGTCAACTGTATGTGCCACTGGAAAAAACTGGACATTTAAGTTTTAGAAATCTGGAGGCGTGCCTTACTGAGATTCAAAGATGGATGTCAAATAATTTTTTACGCCTTAACCCAGAAAAAACTGAAATGTTGATTATTGGTCCAGCTCACTGTCGTCAGTTGTTTTCAAACACTACCCTGAACCTAGACAAATGTAATATCACCCATAGTGACTCGGTCAAAAATCTAGGTGTTATATTTGATCCTAATCTGTCGTTTCAGTTATACGTGAAAAATATTACTAGAATAGCTTTCTACCACCTCCGTAATATTGCGAAGATTCGTTCGATGCTGTCCCAATCAGATGCAGAGATTTTAATTCATGCGTTTATTACTTCTCGGCTTGATTACTGTAATGTATTGCTTTCTGGTCTCCCGATGTCTAGCATTAAAAGTTTGCAGCTGGTTCAGAATGCGGCAGCTAGACTTTTGACTAAGACCAAAAAGTTTGAGCATATTACTCCTGTATTGGCCAACTTGCACTGGCTCCCAGTCCACTTAAGATGTGACTTTAAGGTTCTCTTATTAACATATAAATGTTTGCATGGGCTTGCACCCTCTTATCTCTCCGATTTGATTTCCCCCTATGTTCCTGCACGGAGTCTGCGCTCGGAAAATGCCGGTCTACTTGTGACTCCGAGAGCCAAGAAGTCTGCGGGCTCGAGAGCGTTCTCCATCCGGGCCCCAGTGTTATGGAACGCCCTGCCTCTGGAGATAAGATCTGCAACCTCAACGGAAGTTTTTAAATCGAGGCTTAAGACGCACTTCTATTCCAAAGCATATGATTGATGCCCACCTCATATTCTGTTTTGTCCTGTCTTTTTCCGACGCCTGCCTGGCTGATACGAAGGAGAAGGATGATTTGGGATGGGTCAGCGGACCGGCGTCTGATCTGCTGCATGTCAACCCCTGCATTTACCAGCTGGCAGAGACGGGAGGCAGCGTCTTGGCCGTCATAGACTTTCTGGACTGGTTTGCAGGCTGGGGGCGTCGTTGATGTCATGCACTTTTTGGACATTTTCAACATCTTACCTTATGTTTACTATTATGTGTACAGTAATGCTAATTGTAATTCACCCTGGTCAATCCTGGAAGGGGGATTACCACATGTGAGGTCCTTTCTCAAGGTTTCTCTTTTCTGCTCACACTGAGGTTTTTGAGTTTTCCTTGCCCGCATGCTGGTTTAAGATCAGGTAATTGTGTAATTTTGTAACTGTAATCCTGTGCAGTCCTTTGAGACATTTTTGTGATTAAGGGCTATATAAATAAACTTGACTTGACTTGACTTGACATGTGAAAAACTAAAATTGAAATTTCATCTTGACCCTGTCGCTTTTGTGTGTCCCCTGTTAGATTAGCCATTACTACTCCTAATGTGATGAAAAAAAAGAAGCTAGGATGAGGTAATTACCGTGAAATTTTTTCAACATGTTTAATAGCCATATTATCAAAATTACAAATAAATATTGGTTCCCATTCTAATTAAGCATAACAGGGTGAACATCTTATGCTTTAGGCAACTAAAGTGGAGGGAGCGAGGGGATTGGAGATCCTCGCCTCTTTATCTCTACTCCCTAAGAGACAGCAAGGCAAAGAAAGGGGGGCGGGAGACCGAAAGGTCTCGCATACTCTAGTTATAGGGTCACTAAATGTGAGAGGACGTGGAAGTAAAGTGACTGAGTGTGTTGAAGATAAGACCAATTTGTTGAATCGTCTCATACGTGTTCAAAGAAATGCAGGAATCAAAATGACATAAGAGGGAGTTCTTTTTATTGATACACAATTTCAACAAGAGACTCAGCGAATCAAAGATATGCGTGTGTCTTTATAGTTTTCAACATAGCACGTGTACCCGGTTTGGCCCCGTCCCTTTTCACGCCTGAAGGCGTACATGCCCAGGGTTCCGTCCTTATTTGGAAGTGTTCTTAAGTTTATGCCAGTTTATGTCACCTTGCCCTTTGCCGTTATCTGTTGTCCTCCCTTGAGGAGGATTGTTTATCCGCCGAGGCCTTCACGAGATGTAAACAACATTTCTCCCAACTGTAAGCAAGTCTTTCTACATTTCTTTCTAAATGTTTGCAAATCTTTTCTACAAATGCAAGTTTATTTTCTACAACAAGTGGAAGAAAGAGGAGATCGGAAGGATGATGACTAAAAGGAAGGTTAATGTGTTAGCCTGTGTTTTATATTTTTATATATATATATATATATATATATATATATATATATATATATATAGTCCTCCTTGATCTGCTACCTTATCGTGGTGGAGGAGTTTGTGTGTCCCAATGATCCTAGGAGCTATGTTGTTGGGGGCTTTAGGCCCCTGGTAGGGTCACCCATGGCAAACAGGTCCTAGGTGAGTGGCCAGACAAAACTCAGATCAGAAGACACCTTATAATGAAACAAAACGTTGGTCCTCAATTTCCCTCGCCCGGACGCGGGTTACCGGGGCCCCTTTCTGGAGCCAGGCCTGGAGGTGGGGTCCGCTGGCGAGCGCCTGGTGGCCGGACCCTTACCCACGGGGGCCGGCCGGGCACAGCCAAAGGGACGACGTGGGACCCTCTTCCCATGGGCTCACCACCTGTAGGAGGGGCGAAAAGGGTCGGGTGCGTAGAGAGCTGGGTAGCGGCAAAGGGAGGGGTCCTTGGCGCGACGATCCCCTGCTACAGAAATTGGCTTTTGGGACATGGAACGTTACCTCTCTGGCAGGGAAGGAGCCCGAGTTGGTGCGTGAGGTTGAGAAATTCCGACTAGATATAGTTGGACTCACCTGCACGCACGGCTTGGGCTCTGGTACCAGTCCTCTCGAGAGGGGTTGGACTCTCTTCCACTCTGGAGTTGCCTGTGGTGAGAGGCGCAAAGCCGGTGTGGGCATATTAGTTGCTCCACGGCTCGGTGCCTGTACGTTGGGGTTCACCCCAGTAGACGAGAGGGTAGCCTCCCTCCGCCTTCGGGTGGGGGGACGGGTCCTGACTGTTGTTTGTGCTTATGCACCAAATAGCAGTTCGGAGTGCCCACCCTTCTTGGAGTCCTTAGAGAGTGTGCTTGAGAGCGCGCCCCCTGGGGACTCCCTCGTACTGCTGGGAGACTTCAAAGCTCACGTGGGCAATGACAGTGAGACATGGAGGGGTGTGATTGGGAAGAACGCCCCCCCTTTAGGACACCCTAGGCCGTAGTTCGATGATCGACTTTGTCGTCGTTTCGTCGGACCTGCGGCCGCATGCTCTGGACACTCGGGTGAAGAGAGCTGTCAACTGATCTCCACCTGGTGGTGAGTTTGCTTCGATGGTGGGGGAAAATGCCGGCCCGACCCGGCAGACCCAAGCGTGTTGTGAGGGTCTGTTGGGAACGGCTCGCAGAATCTCCTGTCAGAAGAAGTTTCAATTCACACCTCAGACAACCCTCAGACCCGTTGGTGGTCACCGGCGGTGAGGGATGCCGTCAAGCTGAAGAAGGAGTCTTATCGGGCCTTCCTGGCCTGTGGGACTCTGGAAGCAGCTGGCAGGTATCGGCTGGCCAAGAGGAATGTGGCCTTGGCGGTTGCCGAGGCAAAAACTCGGGCATGGGAGGAGTTTGGCGAGGCCATGGAAGCCGAGTTCCGAACGGCTTCGAGGAAATTCTGGTCCACCATCGGGCGTCTTGGGGGGGGGGAGCTGTGTGCCATCGACACTGTGTATAGTGCCGATGGAGCTTTGCTGACCTCGACCCGGGACGTTGTGAATCGGTGGGCGGAGTACTTCGAAGACCTCCTCAATCCCACCGACACGTCTTCCTCTGGGGAAGCAGTGCCTGAGGACTCTGGGTTGGGCTCTCGTATCACTGGGGTTGAAGTCACCGAGGTAGTCAAAAAACTCCTCGGTGGCAGGGCCCCGGGGGTCGATGAGATCCGCCCGGAGTTCATTAGGGCTCTGGATGTTGTGGGCGTGTCATGGTTGACACGCCTCTGCAACATCGCATGGACATCGGGGACAGTGCTTCTGGACTGGCAGACTGGGGTGGTGGTTCCCGTCTTTAAGAAGGGGGACCGGAGAGTGTGTTCCAACTACAGGGGAATCACACTTCTCAGCCTCCCTGGTAAGGTTTATTCAGGGGTACTGTAGAGGAGGGTCCGCCAGGAAGTCGAATCTCGGATTCAGGAGGAACAGTGTGGTTTTCGTCCTGGCCGTGGAACACTGGACCAGCTCTATACACTCTGCAGGGTCTTTGAGGGTACATGGGAGTTTGCCTGTCCGGTCTACATGTGTTTTGTGGACTTGGCATTCGACCGTGTTCCTCGGGAGGCCCTGTGGGGGGTGCTTCGGGAGTAACGGGGTACCGCACAGTCTTATCCGGGCTGTGCGGTCCGCATTGCCGGCAGCAAGTCGGATTCGTTCCCGGTGAGGGTTGGGCTCCGCCAGGGCTGCCCTTTGTCACAGATTCTGTTCATAACTTTTATGGACAGAATTTCTAGGCGCAGCCTTTGCGGGGATGGATTCCGGTTTGGGGGCCTCAGCATTGCGTCACTGCTTTTTGCAGATTACGTGGTGCTTTTGGCTTCCTCAGGCCGTGATTTTCAGCTCTCGCTAGGGCGATTCGCAGCCGAGTGTGAAGCGGCTGGGATGAGAATCAGCACCTCCAAGTCCGAGGCCATGGTTCTCAGTCGGAAAAGGGTGGTATGTTCCCTCCGGGAGGAGGTCTTGCCCCAAGTGGAGGAGTTCAAGTATCTTGGGGTCTTGTTCACGAGTAAGGGTAGGATGGAACGGGAGATCGACAGACGGGTCGGTGCAGCGTCTGCCGTCATTCGGACCCTGTACCGGTCCGTCGTGGTGAAGAGGGAGCTGAGCCGAAAGGCAAAGCTCTCGATCCACCGGTCGATCTACGTTCCTACCCTCACCTATGGTCATGAACTTTGGGTCATGACTGAAAGAACACCATCCCGGATACAAGTGGCCGAAATGAGTTTCCTCCGCAGGGTGGCTGGGTTCTCCCTTAGAGATAAGGTGAGAAGCTCAGTTATCCGGGAGGGACTCGGTGTAGAGCCACTGCTCCTCCGCGTTGAGAGGAGCCAGTTGAGGTGGCTCGGGCATCTAATAAGGATGCCTCCTGGACGCCTCCCTCGGGAGGTGTTCCGGGCATGTCCCACCGGCAGGAGGCCGGGGGCGACCCAGGACACGTTGGAGAGACTATGTCTCTCGGCTGGCTTGGGAACGCCTCGGGGTCCCGTCAGATGAGCTGGCTAGGCATAGGGACGTCTGGGCTTCCCTTTTAACGCTGCTGCCCCCGCGACCCGACCTCGGATAAGTGGAAGACAATGGATGGATGGATATATATATATATATATATATATATATATATATATATATATATACACAGTGGCTTGCGAAACTATTTTGGCCCCCTTGAACTATGTGACCTTTTGCCATATTTCAGACTTCAAACATAAAGATACAAAACTGTAATATCTTTTAGCACCAGCTCGGTAGCCTGGATGGTAGGGCGCCCGTTCTGAGCCTCGGCCGAGTCATATCTAAGACTTACAACATTGGTACTCATTGCCTCCCTGCTTGGCGTTCGGCATTAAGGGTTGGAATTGGGGGGTTTGGTCACCTAATGACTCCCAACACAGCAGTTGGGTCTAAAATGGCTTCGCCCTGTTTGGCTGCGGCTGCATTGGCTTGCTACAGTTTAACTGTACGGGTCAGGTGTATCGACATTTCGTTCTGTGTGCATGGTTACAAAGAATGACAATAAAAGTAAATTCTAAATTCTATTCTAAGAATCAACAATAAGTGTGACACAATCATGAAGTGGATCACACTTTATTGGATATTTTAACCTTTTTTTAACAAATAAAAAACGAAAAAGTGGGTGTGCAAAATTATTCAGCCCCATTGGGTTACTTTGTAGCGCCATCTTTTGCTGCGATTACAGCTGCAAGTCGCTTGGGGTATGCCTCTATCAGTGTTGCGCATCGAAAAACTGATATTTTTGCCCATTCCTACTGGCAAAACGCTCGAGCTCAGTGAGGTTGGATGGAAAGCGTTCGTGAACAGCAGTTTTTAGTTCTTTTCACAGATTCTTAATTGGATTGAGGTCTGGAATTTGACTTGGCCATTTTAACACCTTAAAAGTTTTTTTGGTGAACCATTCCATTTTAGCTGTTGCTTTATGTTTTGGATTATTGTCTTGTTGGACGACAAATCTCTGTGCCAGTCTCAGGTCTTTTGCGGACTTCATCAGGTTTTCTTCCAGAATGGTCCTGTATTTGGCTCCATTCATCTTCCCATCAATTTTAACCATCTTCCCTGTCCCTGCTGACGAAAAGCAGGCCCAAACCATGATGCTGCCACCACCGTGTTTGACTGTGGGGATGGTGTATTGAGGGTGATGAGCTGTGTTGGTTTTACGGCAAACATAACGTCTTGCATTGTTGCCAAAAAGTTCAATTTTGGTCTCATCTGACCAGAGCACCTTCTTCCACATGTTTGGTGTGTCTCCCAGGTGGCTTGTGGCAAACTTTAAACAACACTTTTTCTGGATATCTTTTAGAAATGGCTTCTTTCTCGCCACTCTCCCATAAAGACCAGATTTGCGCAGTATACAACTGATTGTTGTTCTTTGGACAGATTCTCCCACCTCAGCTGTAGACCTCTGCAGTTCATCCAGAGTGATCATGGGCCTCTTGGCTGCATCTCTGATTAGTTTTCCCCTTGTATGGGCTGAAAGTTTAGGGACACGGCCCGATCTTGGAAGATTTGCAATGGTCTGATACTCCTTCCATTTGTATTATTTCTTTATTGCTTGCACAGTGCTCCTTGGGATGTTTAAAGCCCAGGAAATCTTTTTGTATCCAAATCCATCTTTAAACTTCTCCGCAACAGTATCTCGGACCTGCCTAGTGTGTTCCTCGTTCTTCATGATGCTCTCTACGTTTTAAACTCACATCTGAGACTATCACAGTGCAGGTGCATTTATACAGATACTTGATTGCACACAGGTGGATTCCATTTATCGTCGTTAGTCATTTAGATTAACATTGAATCATTCAGAGATCCTCATTGAACTTCTGGACAGAATTTGCTGCACTGAAAGTAAAGGGGCTGAATAATTTTTATCACACACTTTTTCGTTTTTTTATCTGTTAAAAAGTTTAAAATATCCATTTAAATGTGTTCCACTTCATGATTGTGTCCCACTTATTGTTGATGCTTAACAACAAATTACAGTTTTATATATTGATGTTTAAAGTCTGAAATGTGGCAAAAGGTCAAAAAGTTCAAGGGGGCCAAATAGTTTCACAAGCCACTGTACCTCTACCATAGTACCATAATACAAAATCTCTACTTCAGAATTATACAAAATATAGCTAATTTAGTATGACCAAAATACCAAAAAACTACTGTACCACGAAAATACTTCTATCGAAATACTACAGAAATACTACAGAAATACTAAAACAATACCACTATGGAAATTATTTAAAAATAATTCTTAGGAAATATTACAAAAATACCATCAGTTCCAAAGAAATCAAGACCTGAGGAACGACTTCAGGCCGGTCACCCTGACATCACATAGGATGAAAACCATGGAGCGGTTGCTGCTGCACCACCTGAGGCTACAGGTCCGCCACGCCATCGACCCTCTGCAATTTGCCTACCAGGTGAAGGTGGGAGGGGAGAATGCTACAGTCTACATGCTACACCGATCCCTCTCTCACCTGGACAGGGGCAAGGGTGCTGTGAGGATTACATTTTTGGACTTCTCCAGTGCCTTCACCACCTTACAGCCTCTGCTACTTAATGGTAAACTGACACAGATGGGAGTAAGCTCACACCTTGTAGCATGGATTACGGACTACCTGACAGGCAGACCCCAGTATGTGAAACAGGGGGGCTGTACATCGGACACTGTGGTTAGCAGCAGAGGATCGTCGCAGGGGATTGTGCTCTCTCCGTTCCTATTCACCCTGTATACAGCGGACTTTCAGTACAAGTCTGAGTCCTGCCACGTGCAGAAGTTTGCTGATGACACTGCTATTGTGGGATGTATCAGAAGTGGGCAGGAGGAGGAGTACAGGAAATTGATCCAGGACTTTGTCCAATGGAGTGACGCTAACCACGTGCACCTGAACACCACCAAGACCAGGGAGATGGTGGTGGACTTCAGGAGAACTAGAACTCACCTGGTTCCTGTAACTATCAAAGGAGGATGTGTAGAATTTGTCCAGACCTACAAATACCCGGGTGTGCAACTGGACAATAAACTGGACTGGACTGCCAACACAGAAGCTCTATGCAGGAAAGGTCAAATTCGACCTTCAACATCTGCAAAAAGCTTTTACAAATGTTCTATGAGACTGTTGTGGCAAGCGCCCTCTTCTATGCCGCAGCGTGTTGGGGAGGCAGCGCCAAGAAGAAGGATGCTTCTTGTCTTAATAAACTGTTGAGGAAAGCGGGCTCTGTTGTGGGCACAGAGCTGGACAGTATGACAACTGTAGCTGAGAGACGGGCACTGAAAAAGCTACGGTCAATCATGGACAATTCATCACATCCACTACACAGCATCATCTCCAAACGGAAGAGCAGCTTCAGCGACAGACTGCTGTCACAGTCTTGTTCCATGGACAGACTAAGGAGATAATTTCTTCCTCATGCCAGAAGGCTCTGTAACTCCACCCAGGGGAGTAAAGGCCCACATTAAACCACACCCCCACATTGCATATTCCCCTATTTTTATTACAGTGTGTATTTTATGTAGCACTATTTAAATAAACTATATCAACACGTTACATTGGGTATTTATGTATTATATTCCTTTTACTTTATTATTGTTTTATTTTCAACACAAGAATACTGCTGGGAGTGTGAATTTACCTACGGGGATGAATAAAGTGTCTCTGTCTGTCTGTCTGTCCGTCCGTCCGTCCGTCCGTCATAGTAATACCATAATGCTAAAATACTACTGAAAGAATATAACAACAGAAATACTACAGATATACTGTAGTATATCTTTAACCCTAAACCTAACCAAGGGGTCAGCAACATTTTTGGTGTGGAGTGCCACTTTCAAATTTCATTGTAAATCAGTGTCCCACGCCAAGATTAATGACTTGCACAACAATTTTTTATATCCATCAGAGATACCAGCTCAGTAGCCTAGATGGTAGTGTGCCCGCTTTGAGACTGGGAGGTCGCTGGTTCGCGCCTCGGCCGAGTCATACCTAATTGGTAAAATGGCGGCGCCCTCTGTTGGCTGCGGCTGCATCGGCTCGCTACAACGGGTCAGGTGTATCGACATTTCGTTCTGTGTACATTGTTACAAAGAATGACAATACAAAGGAAATTATTATTATTATTATTATTAATTTTACACCAGTCCAAATTACACAACATGGTTTTACATTGAAATTGTACAACTGACCAATTTATACTCCACTATTCTTGTTCATAAATAAACTAAAAAAATGAATATGAGCAACATTTGGAAAGGTCTGTAGACATCCATAACTTAAACCTTTTACCACAAGAATCAACCAGAATCAACCATTCTCCACCAACAATGAACTACAATCAAAAACCAAGTGATATGGACAGCTACCATACCATTCCTCAATGAAATTCTGATTGCAGAAAACTTCAAACTTGCGCGCACCTACACACGCTTCTTTATTATATTCGCCATCAGTAAAGTATTTTCCGTGCTTTTCCGTGAGCAATGTGATAGCTAGCTTACAGTGGCGGTGTATTTAGTGTATTTTATAAGATTTTTAGTCTTTGTGTTTGTTTGCCGTACCTGGACACAGCGTGTTTTAATGTCTCTGCCTTGAATTCATGTTCATGTTTCGTCCCGTGATAACGTTTAACACTTGATGTGCGAGGTACAACGCTCTCGAGGCATAATTCACAAACATCACAGTCATTTTTCGCACAAAAGCTCAGTCGTCTGTCCACGCCGACTGAAAAGAATGAGATTTTTTCGCTGGAGTAGATGTCATTATTCATTCATTTATCGCACGTCTGTGTTTCTGTGGCTGGGTCAAAACACGGACTTTTCCTTCTCTGCGAGGCGCCATGCAGACACAAACTTACACACAGAACAGAAAAGGAGGGGCCCTACCGTAAAGCCACTAAAGAACACGGTGCGCAACTGAAAATGCGCATTTAAAGGAAAAAATAATTACTTTGCCTTGCGTTCGCGTGCCATTGGTTAACCTCTCCCGTGCCACTGCTGGCACGCATCTCTTAGGTTGCCGACCCTGCCGTAACCCCCAAAAAAACTGATACAGAATTACTACAGAATTACAATAAAATACTACTATGAAATTACCACAGAAATACTACTGCAGAAATACTGCAAAATTCTACAAAAGTAAAACTACAGTAATACAGCAAAATACTCAAGAAATACTAATACTAATTTTTGTGCATGCATATTTGTGCGTTTCCGTTAGTTTTTACATACATTTTGTGTGTTTACATACCTTTTTAGGCGTGTTTACATACATTTTTGTATGTTTGTATGTTTTTTATCCGGGTTTACCTACGCTTTTGTGTGATGTTACTTACGTTTTTGTGTGCGTTTCTGTACATATTTTTGTGTTTTTACGTACAATTTCGTACATGTGTTACAGGGCTTGTGTTTATGTACGTTTTTGTGTTTATATATGTTGTTAATGTATATTTTTATCTGTGTCAGCACACGTTTTATGTGTTTCCGTACGTTTTTGTGCGTGTCTAGAAACATTTTTGTGTGTGTTTATGGATGGTTTTTGTGCCTGTTATTTTTGGGCATGTTTGTGTACATTTTTGTCCGTGTTTTTGTACATGCTGATTGTTATTTATTTATACCATTTACAGTTGTATTTTGTTGCACTTAAAGCAGGGGTCGGGAACCTATGGCTCGCGAGCCAGGTGTGGCTCTTTTGATGATAACATCTGGGTTGCAAATCTGGCTCGCAGATTTGGGTTTAAAAAAAATTATCGTTTGTTTAAATCCATCCATCGATTTTCTACTGCTCATGTCTTGTGCAGAGTTGCAGTTGCATGAGTGATTGTCTATTATTTTGAAAATACAGTGTTATCCCTTCAACACGCTGTGTTTGCTTTTGAAAACAAGCCGCAGCTCTTCATCAAGGATCTTGAAACAGGTTGCTTACTACATTTTGAAAAAACAGAGAGTTTACAGAGGCATGCACAACAAGTAAGCCCACTCAAAACATCTCCACCAGCTAGCTGGCTTCACATCCAGTCTCCTCCAGTTGTTCAAAGCGCACTTTGGAGAATTTCGTGAGCACTCTGGTCGGAGCTTTTTAAGTTCACCACCCATCCAAACGAGTGTTTACTGAACACAGCCGACCTGAGTTGCATTCCTGATGTCTCCCTGGTAGATTTTGAAGCAGAAGTAGCTGACCTAAACGCCTCAGAGATGAGGATGAACAAGTTCAAATCACTGAATGAAGAGTTGGAAAGAATTGCACGACAGAAAGCGGAGTTGGCGAGCAAGCACATGTGGACAGAAATGAACAAACTTCAACCCGAAGCCAAGCTGATTCTGAAAACTTGGAACGCGCTTCCAGTCACATACCACACACTGAGGCGTGTGAGTATTGGTGTATTGACAATGTTTGGATCGACGTATTCATGTGAGCAGTAATTTTCACATCTCAAAAACATCAAGTCCAACCTACGATCACGTTTAACAGATGAAAACCTCAATGCCTGCATGTACCAACCAGACTACAAAACCATCAGCAAATCCATGCAGCACCAGAAGTCGCATTAATGGTGAGTATTATAACAACATTATTTCAAATAATAAATTAAGACGTTTGTTATGCACCCATTTAATTGAATTCAGTCTTAAAAAATATTATATGGCTCTCACTGAAACAAATTTCCAAAACTTGTGCTTTTATGGCTCTCTGAGTCAAAAAGGTTCCCGACCCCTGACTTAAAGTGTAGGATGAATCTATTGCTGGTTAGGTGCAATAGGTATTACAAGGTTCTACAACAAAACTAACTGTCTCAAATACTGCTCAGTAAATTTCAAATTCTTTGACTTACAACAACTTTTTTTTTAGAGTAACGGAAATAGTTACTTTCCCTGGTAACTAGTTACTTTTACTATCGAGTAATTCAGTTTATAACTCAGATACTTTTTAGAATATGTAGTGAGTAACTATAACTCTGTTCTTTGCGTTCTTTTGCAATGGCACTGAAAACCAGTCGACAACACTACTTTTTCTAGAGGTCTGCAAAGGCGCTTACCGTCAAAGTCAATGTTCCCGTCTTTGTTGAGATCAATGTCGCTGAGGATCTCCTCCAGTTCGCCCTTCTTCAGCTTCTCGCCGAGGAGGCTCTTCATGCTGTCCTTCAGCTCCTCCGACGTGATCTTACCGTCTCCGTTGCTGTCAAACTGCCAACCAAAGTCAAAATAAAGATAGAGAGGATAACCAAAAGAGAGAATGAAAGAACAAACGTTTCAGAGGTAAACAAGCAGGAGCAACAATGATTAATTACAGTGTAGTGAAAGGAAGACCTGATACGGATATAACACATTCTAATTTCTCCCTTCCCATTTCATAATGTTTTGTGCTTGTCCTCTTAGATTCTTATACACAGTATTTTAATTTGTCTTTTACAAGTAGACATCAATGGCTTCACCAGCCCAACTCTTCTAATCTTCCGTTATTATATCCATCTTCTTCCGTAAACGGTTTGCTATGGTCTCCTTCTAGGCCTTTGAGAGTGCCCAATACAGTGTATATATATATCTCATCTCATCTAATTAGCTGCACCGCTTATCCTCAGTGGGCTTCGCAGATTTTCACTTTTTGCGGGTGGCCGGCTGAATGGGACGGAGGAGGGGGGGGGGGGGGGGGGGGAGTCGGCGGAGGTCACTCCCGGGCCGCGCGGCGGAGCGAGTTCGGCGGACGCGGCGTCACCCTGATAAGGTTAAGCGGTGCAGATAATGAGATGAGATGAGATTTTTTTTTTTTTTTGAAGGTGTGTCGCTACTTCGCAGATTTTCACTTATCGCGGGTGGTTTTGGTCCCCATTAACCGCAGTAACCGAGGTCTTACTGTATATATAATATGTATATGTATATATATAATGTATGTATATGTATATATGTGTGTGTGTGTGTGTATACAGTGGCTTGAGAAACTATTTGGCCCCCTTGAACTTTGTGACCTTTTGCCACATTTCAGACTTCAAACATCAAGATATAAAACTGTAATTTCTTGTGAAGAATCAATAATAATTGGGACACAATCATGAAGTGGAACACATTTTATTGGATAGTTTAAACTTTTTTAACAAATAAAAACAAAAAAGTGGGTGTGCAAAATTATTCAGCCCCTTTACTTTCAGTGCGGCAAACTCTGTCCAGAAGTTAGGGTTAGGGTAAGGGGAGTTTTCTGAAAGTGAACTATTATTTAACCTGGAGTGATTTGTAGTTGTTTTCTGTCCGACAGTCACATACTTCACATACAGTATCTCACATCATTTTGAAATAAACCACCAAGGTGTTACTCAAAATAAAGATGTTTATTGAATAGTAATGCAGAAAAGCACAGGATGCAAATGTGGGTCTGACTTCCAGAGCCTGAAACATGGCTTTTGGGCAATTTATTCCATATTAACTGTGGACAAGTCTGTGTACGGTGGGCCTAGGAACCCTGAAGACCCGTGACATCACACGGTAGGACAGACCGTGGGCCAGCCAGTACACGTAGATCAGGACCTCCAGCCATGGTCCTGTTCCCTATTTAACAGCTCCTGCAGGGCCCACATGACCTTCTTGCGCAACCTTAAGTCCTGAATGAGTTCTGACTCCACATCGAACCATAAGCACAGGATGGGAACATTCCTGTCCAACCTGTCCACGCTTATAGAATAGAATATACCTTTATTGTCATTGCTACAAATGGGCTAACATATTGTGACAACGAAATTGGGCATGACACTCCAGTTTTACACATTCATAGTGAGGTATGAGCAAGAAGATAAAGGAACAGAGAAGATAATGTTATAAGACAAGGGGGATAAGGCGATAGTTATAATTTACATGGTATTTACACAAGAAATGTCGGCATGTGGGATGTTACATACAGGGTTGTTGTGATAACGTTGGTATCGTAACGGTTGTGCAATATTGCATTCGGTGCAAGTCATCATAGTGCAAAAATAGTCAGCATATGCATTGGTGCAAACATAGACATCATAGTGCAGAAACAGGAAATGGTCAGACATTGTGCAATTTGAGCATTAAACGTAGTGCAGTCGGCATGTGCAAGAACAAGACATGAGTAACATTATATTCGTATGAGGTAGTGTTGGCACGAGTTTTCAGTTTTTTTGTGCGGTGTCTGTTTGAGCAGTGAACAAGCATAGTGCAGACAGCATGTACGTGAGTACCATTTACATACGTGTGAGGTCGTTTTTTGCAACAGTTTTCAGTTTTTTTGTGCGGTGTCTGTTTAGGGTGGTAATGGCTGTGGGGAAGAAACTGTCTCTGAGTCTGTTCGTTTTGGCTTTGTGTGACCTGTAGCGCTTGCCGGAAGGCAGCAGGTCGAAGAGATGGTGGCCGGGGCGAGAAAAGTCCTTGATGATGTTTTCTGCTCTGCTAAGGTAGCGAGAGCAGGCAATGTCCTCCAGACTGGGCAGAGAGCAGCCGACGATTCTCTGGGCTGTTTTGATGATCCTCTGGAGCTTTTTCCTGTCTGCTGCTGTGCACCCAGCATACCACACCGTGATGCAGTATGTTAGGATGCTCTCCACTGTGGCTTTGTAGAAGGACACCTACAGCTGCTGTTTTAGGTTATTTTTCCTGAGCAATCTCAGGAAGTGCAGTCGCTGCTGGGCCTTCCCTACCACCGCTCTGGTGTTTGCAGACCAGGAGAGGTCGTCGGAGATGTGCACGCCCAGGAATTTGAACGAGTGGACTCTCTCTACACAGTCTCCTTTTATGATGAGTGGTGCTGGATTCCTGCCATTCCTTCTGAAATCCAGAATCAGTTCTTTTGTTTTTGTGGTGTTCAATATGAGGTGGTTTTCCGAACACCACGTTGAAAGTGACTCAACCTCATCCCTGTATGCCGCCTCGTCCCCTTCAGAGATGAGGCCGATCAAGGTGGTATCGTCAGCGAACTTAATTATAGTGTTTGTGGGGTGGGTCGGTGAGCAGTCGGAGCTGTAGAGGGTGAAAAGCAGGGGGCTCAGTGCACAACCTTGGGGGGAGCCAGTGTTCAGTGTTAGGGTGGGAGAGACGTGGGTACCGAGTTTCACCGACTGTGGGCGGTTGGAGAGGAAGTCCATTATCCAGTGGCAGATGGAGGGAGAGAGTCCTAGGTGTGCAAGTTTCTCCACCAGGATCTCCGGGATAATGGTGTTGAAGGCTGAGCTGAAGTCCAGGAAGAGCATTCTGGCGTAGCTCCCCCGGTGATCCAGGTGTTTCAGCACGGTGTGAAGTGCTGTGTTTATGGCGTCGTCAGTGGAGCGGTTTGCCCTGTAGGCAAACTGGTGGGTGTCCAGTGTGAGTGGCAGGGAGTTGTTGATGTGCCGGGACACTAACCTCTCGAAGCACTTCATGACCACAGGCGTAAGAGCTACAGGCCTGTAGTCGTTGAGGCTTTCCACTGCTGACTTTTTGGGGATGGGAATGATGGTGGAGGTTTTGAGGCAAGGTGGGACGGTCGCCTGTGACAGGGACCGGTTGAAGATGGTGGTGAAGACCCCAGCCAGCGGATTGGAACAGTCCCTGAGTACCCTCCCTGGTACTCCATCCGGGCCAGTTGCCTTCCTGGGGTTTATGGTATTCAGCGCACGCCTAACTTCGTGCTCCTGAAATGTGAGGGAGTTGCTGCTGGTTGTTGGTGGGTGTGATGTGGCTGTTTGTGGCCTACCAGCTTCAAAGCGAGCGAAGAACTGATTAAGGTCCTCAGCTAGTGAAGCCTCAGCCTCAACAGTTTCCAGGTTGTGGCCTCTGAAGTTGGTGATGTGTTGGAGGCCCTGCCACATCCTCCTCGGGTCATTTCCAGCGAAGAAGTGCTCGATCCTCCTTGTGTAGGCTGCTTTTGCTTCCTTGATGCCTCTCTTCAGGTCAGCCCTGGCCACCCCGTAAAGAGCCTTGTCTCCAGACCTGAAGGCGGTGTTGCGGTGTTTGAGGAGGGTGCGCACCTCGCTGGACATCCAGGGTTTTTGGTTTGGGTAGTTTTTGATTTTTTTATATACTGTGACTTCATCCGTGCAGTAACGGATGTAGGATAAAACAGTGTCAGTGAATTTCTGGAGGTCATGGTGTTCAAATACCTCCCAGCAAGTTTGATCAAAACAGTCCTGCAGCTTGGAGAGGGCTCCCTCAGGCCACGTTTGTATTGTCCTCGTTACAGGTTTTGTTTTCCTTCGGATGGGGGTGTATGAGGGGGTAAGGGATAGGCATAGATGATCCGAATTTACTAGGTGGGGGAGGGGGGAAGCTTTGTATGCGTTTTTGAGGTTGCTGTAAACGCGGTCCAGAGTTTTTTCACCCCTTGTTGCACAGTTCACATGTTGATAGAATTTTGGAAGAACAGTCCTTAAACATGCCTTATTAAAGTCGCCAGCGATAATGAAAGCTCCGTCGGGGTGTGCAAGCTGTTGAATGTTTATGGCAGCGAGTAGAAGGTTTAGCGCTGTGCTAGCGTTAGCATCCTGAGGAATGTAAACAGCTATCACAATGAGCACAGTTAGCTCTCGCGGTATATAGAATGGTCTACACGATACCGCCAGAAACTCTAGATCGGGCGAGCAGTGTGCATCAATAATTCTGCTGTTATTGCACCACGCATTATGTACGTAAATGCATAGTCCCCCACCTCTTTTTTTGCCGGAGTCTTCGTTGCGGTCGTATCGGTGTAGCGTGCGTCCTGCTAGCTGAACTGCAGCGTCGGGGATCCGCGGGTCAAGCCATGACTCCGTGATCACAAAAATGTTGCTATTCCGTACGAAGTTGTTGGTAGCTATCCGCAGCTCAAGCTCACTGATTTTGTGTACGATGGATCTGGCGTTGGTCAGGAAGATACTCGGAAGCGCTTGTCGGTGTGGTTGTCTTTTTAGCTTCTTCGCTAGGCCTCCCCGAGAGCCTCGTTTTTGTTTACGTTCCCTCCGCCGTCTCCGTCGCTTGTTGGGCGGGCAGGTAACCCAGGGAGATCCCGGTGGTCTTCGTATGTCCTTTGGGATGTTGTTGTTGGTGTTGTAATCGTGAAATGAGTCGAAATCTAATCTTAGACCCAGGTTAATAAGTTCCTGGCGACTTAAGGTGATAGTTGCCGAACAGGTATTTATCAAAGAAAGGATGAGAGATAAAAGAACACTTAAAGTAAAAAGATTTACTGGAGAGCCAATTGAAGCCGCTGCGTAAAGTCGCGCCGCCATGGGACGGCCACTCTGGAACACAATGGATAACATAAACAATTTAGACAGAAATGTGGGCATAGAAAAGAAAAAGACAGCTTTTACTGTGATGTAAGCATCATGAAAAAATGTTGAAATTACCTTTTTTCATATCCAATGACAACTCTTTTGAATTAAATTCCTTATAAACTAAGGTGTTTGGGTCGTACAGGAAGTTTGGTGATGATATTATGTCAGCTTAAGGGTCAGGTGGACTGTGCTTGTATTTGTTTACTTTTCATCATGTCACACATTAAAGAGCCCTACTATATGTCATAAAATGGCATTAAGATACTAATACATAGGTTGTAATTTATGTCTACACAAACATACGGTATTATGTGAACGTGCGTTGTATGTTAACCCTTAGTGTATTTGACCGAACGGGTCATTTTTTTTTAATGAGTGTACGTACCTTGTAAAGATGAATCAGCGCTACATGGCGCCGAAGCTGTCTTCAGTATAGCACATTTCTCCTCCGTTAATTGAAGACACGGAAAAGGTGATGAGCTCCCAGGCAATCGGTAATAACACAGCTGTAGCGACCATTTTTAACGTTGCACGAACTCTCCAACTGCCACACCACAGGTTGAGACTCGAGTTGTTTACATGTGACGTAGGCCTATACGTCACTTAGGTCTACAGCCAATTAATATTACCGCCATCTCCTGGACAAGGGTGGAACCTTGCAAGTCTCGTCCAATTTCTTAGGAAACCATCTTCACTTTGCACTCCACTCATCGAGGGCACTTCCCTATGGAGGGACCTCACTGAAGGGTTCTCAGGGCCAAGTGAGAGGAATGGGATTGGGCCTATGTCTCTTTAAGCTAGCTTGGGAACGCCTCGGGATCCCGTCGGATGAGCTGAAGGAGGTGGCTGGGGATAGGGACGTCTGGGCTTCCGTTTTGAGGCTGCTGCCAAGAGAAAGCGTCCATGTCACTTGGGTCAGGGTGACACAACACACTCTTTTGTTCAACAGCTGTGGCTGACAGCTTTCACTGGTTTACCCCTGCCGCATCATACAGGTGCCCTGCCCATCCCTTAGAACGCATATGTGGAAGGAAAGTGACTGAGTGGAAGAAAGAGGAGATCGGAAGGATGATGACTAAAAGGAAGGTTGATGTGTTAGCCTTGAAATCAGACATGCTGACTAGAAATTAAAGAAGTGTTTGTTGACTCAGCTCAAGTGGGTCACAAAGAGATTTAGTTTCCAGGCAAGATGATTCCAACATTATTAGAGTCGTTCAGATGGAAAAATGTGACAGATTGAAAGCTGTTCGTACATCTGCCTTTACATTCAGACTCGAGTCCAACTTCACTCTAAAACACCCACTTTGAAAGGTCTTTCTTACCTGTTTGAAGGCACAGCGGAGTTCTTTGACCCCGACCATGTGAGCCGTCTCAGCTAGCATCCTGGGGCTCATTAACTGACAGAAGTCGTCAAAGTCCACGTGGCCGCCCCCTGCAGGAGGACACAGACAAATCATTGCTTTAATAGACCCTTTCATAGCCAGTCAAAGCTGGAGACAAAGGATACTCAGCGTTGGGCAGCACACTGAAGAAACCAAGCCTTCATTTCTGTTAGTTCGTTGTTAAACTGTCATGTTGTTTGTTTACGTGCCAGAATTGGTGAAAAAATGTTGGTGATCGTAATTTAAGTTTTACAGGATCTTGGCAAACACTCCTGATCGAAGAAAAACAATACAGTTGTGGTTAAATGCATCATAGTGAAAATATTTGCACTCATCAAAAATGCTCTGATTCGCAGGGCATACTTCATGTCAGGTAAGAGAAATTGACCATTTATGATTGTTGCCATTAAGTCCAAATTACTTTTTAGTATCTTGTTATTTTCTCAGCTTCGGCTAACTCTGAGCGTATAGCCTAAATGCCATCAATAGATGCTTCTCCTAAAAATAAATAAATAAATTAATAAGTAAATTTACATTACTTGGATTGTGTGCCCAAAGATTGTTTGCAATGCATGCCTGGTTTTATTTTTGACTCTCACAGTTGTTACAGGGCTATCTTTGGTTACTCTGACAAAAGTTTTATAGAAAACATCTGCTGGCTATCATTTTAGGCACATGACTCTGGTGTATTTATTTCTGGAGGGAATACATTCAAGGCGAAGAACAATCAGTACCACTATTTAATCAACGTTTTTTCAATTTCAACTGATGGGGAAAAAGCATAACACATCCATCCCGTTGCGCTTACTTACAGTGGGAACCAATAGTTGTTGTAATTTGATAACATGGCTAATAGACATGTTATAAATATTTCACAGTTATTGTGTACTAGCTTCTTTTTCATCACATTATTACTCATGTAAACTTAAGTATAGAATGTCCCCCCTATTAACCCCCTACCCTTTTTTTTCTTTACTGCTACTACTGCAGAGAGAGAGAGAGAGAGAGAGAGAGAGAGAGAGAGAGAGAGAGAGAGAGGAGAGAGAGAGAGAGAGAGAGAGAGAGAGAGGAGAGAGAGAGAGAGAGAGAGAGAGAGAGAGAGAGAGAGAGAGAGAGAGAGAGAGAGAGAGAGAGAGAGAGAGAGAGAGAGAGAGAGAGAGAGAGAGAGAGAGAGAGAGAGAGAGAGAGAGAGAGCGAGAGAGAGAGAGAGAGAGAGAGAAGAGAGAGAGAGAGAGAGAGAGAGAGAGAGAGAGAGAACGCTATTATGAAGATATTTTGATAGTATCACTTGAAGTATATAATATGAAGTCAGCTTGCAGCCTCTGGTGGATTGGTCAGCTGCTGTTTCCTTGTCACACGATCGAATGCTTTTTGCCTGTGGTGCAAGGAATGATTCCACATTTAATGAGATTCAAAGGGGGGGGTGTTATTCAAGGTCAAAGAACTGATTGTATGACACCTGTTCTACCAGATGAATAAAAATGTTGTGTTGTTCCTCATTATTTGCCACTTGCAGCAACAAATTCTAATTGTAATGAAAAAGAGAAACAGCAGCTGAAAACTGTTAAATGTAAGACATCTAACTATGTGATTTTAGAGCGAGCTAATTAATTTCTTAGTAAGCCTAAGTGTAGGGTATATTTTTCTTTGGGTCAACACATTTGGATAATCTAACATTTGCTATTGGCTATACTCCCTCCCACGATACCTTTCTCTATCTTCATTTGTTTAAAATCTCGTTTGTTTCGTAAAGACATTACGATTCAATTCTGTAATTTTCTTGAATTGAATTGTCCTAATGGCCATTAAAATCAACGTTGTGAAACAGTGTATGATATTAGGTACTCCAGGGTATAACATGTAACAAAGACTTTGAAGAGAAAAAAAGAGAAAGAAGTAATTGGAATGTAGTGCTTGCGAACCCAGCCTAAGTTATAAAAATAATGAGGATAAGAATCAGAATAGAACATTGTAATAATATTACAAGGAAAAAAGGGTGCAACAATAAAAACCCAAAATAAGAATTGTCTTTGATCATGTTTATAAAGGTTCTCCTACAGTTAAGCATGACAGCAATGTTCTCTAGACTGGGCAGAGATCAGCAGATGATCTTTTGGGCTGTGTTGATTATTCTCTGTATGTTTTTCTTGTCTGCTGCCTTGCTCCCAGTAAACCACGTGATGATGCCATATGCCAGAACGCTTTATACTGTGTAAAAATACAGAGAAGGCTATAACCAATGGATTGGTTAATGTCATATAAAATTTTGGTCTGCTATTGTTTTGTATTATGGAGTCATGAAGATGGCGATATGCTATTGACTGAATTACTTCCCACTATACTTTTATCATTCCTAATTTGTTCAGAAGCTCATGTGCTACGCAAAGACTTCCCAGTCACAATACTATAATTTTTGTATGGTATTTACTAACTATACCAAAGGTTTGCATTGTTGCTAAACAAAGTAGAAAAAACATGAAAATCAAGGAAGTGAAGCTTTTCAATTATCACTAACCATGAAAGAGGTATGCAAATCACTAACCTTGCTAAATAGCGACCTTTGCTGAGGTACATGGCGGTAACCAATCTGCAATCAGGGCTATTATTAAAGCAAAACATTTCCCCCCAAAAAAATTCTCCTGTCTCCTCAGACCTTTGCATCCCCACACTACCACCACTGTAACAAGCGTAGTCACGCGACACCAAAAGTAAATCATGTTTATTTTTACTTGAGGGGACAGCATGCATTATTCAGGGCCTACTCGGGGGAAAAAAAAACCCATAAAAAACAAAATTGATTTGAATCTATCTATCTTCCCTGGTCATATCCCTCGAGAGGGGTGACTGACAGCAAGACAAACACAAACAAAAAACAAAGAAAGGGAAAAAGTAGCAAAAAAAATCACGCACATTTTTTTGGGGACCATGGCCAACCTAAATGCCCAAACACCCAAACAAGGTAAGCACCTCGGCACCCAAGTAAGTCATGCTTTCTCCCTCCAGATGAAACTGGACACAAGAAATCGGCCATGTCACTCGGGTCAGGGTGACACAACACACTCCTCTGTTCAACAGCAGGCCCCGACAGCTTTCACTGGTTTATTCCTGCCGCATCATACAGGTGCCCTGCCCATCCCTTAGAACGCGTCCAAACATCCCACTATCCTTTCCACTCATTCCTATCACCAACAAGAGCTCGAGCTTCCATTATATTTAGACCACTTTCCTGCAGTGCACTCATAACACTATCCATCCACATCAATTGCGGGCTTCCTCTTGGTCTCCTTCCATTTACTTCTGCTCTGTTGATCCTCATCCATCCTCTCCATGTGTCCAAACCAACCGAGTACTCTCTTGTCCACACGCTTTCTCAGTTCCACTACTACTCCAGTTCTGTCTCTCACAATTTCATTCCTCAATCTATCCAATCTTGTCACTCCTAACATACTCCTCAAACACTTCATCTCAAAAGCAATTTCCTTCTCAAATCTGCGTTCAGGCTCCCAGTCTCTGCACCATACAACACAGTCGGCACAATCACACTCTCATAATGTCCCCTCTTAACATTTGAATAATTTGAATTTGAATAATAGGCAAAAATCATCATGCCAGTTGGAATTCAAATTCCATAAAGAATCACTATAACGCATTAAGCATGTGGTCCTAGAGGGATACCTGGTACCTGCAGGCATCATGTCGGAGACCCATGCACTACACCATGCAGCATCTAGTGGTCAAATACACACTGTCAATTTGTCATCCATATTTATTTATAATGCTATAGAATCATAAGCATGTATAATGTCACATACAGTAAGTAATATTCTATATTAATTTGTTATTTCCTCACGATCTCCTCCCAAGAACAGATTAATGTAGAATCCTTGGGGTCGACTGCAAATATATGTACTTTACTTATTCCAAATCAAGAGAGCTTGACTTTTTATAAATAAATAAATATCTTTCCTTGGTATTGTTAAGGATTTCACAAAGAAAGAAATGACCCTGTTCTCCCTGAAGTATGTTTGCATAATGGTAATTAGCCTGTAAATTGTAATAAGAGTTCTGCTACTCGCTAATGTTAAAAAACACAAATACAGTTTCATCAATGATACATTTAAGGAAGAAATGAAAGTTGAGGTAAAATCATACGCACATCTCATCTTAATCTGCTGGATGATCTCGATCAGTTCCATCTCGGTGGGCATATAGCCCATGGTCCTCATGCAGTCGGCAATATCTTTGTAGTGGATGAAGCCATCCGCGTCGTAGTCAAACTCCTTGAAGGCCTCTCGTAACTCTTAACAAGGGAGAATTGTACTGTACGTCATAATGGTGCCACGGAGGAAAAGGGAACTCAAAAATGTAAATTCAACGGCTTTTGTTTGATTGATTAGTTTACATTTGTATTTCTTTTCACTGGTCACCACATACCAGGTTACAATAAATTGAAAATCAACAGCTTTGATAGACAATTGAAATAGAAGGGCAAAAGACAGACAGGAAAATCTTGGTTCTGTCACCCTTGACAGCCAAAACACTTCTTACATGGTAGATGGTCTGCATTTACTTAGTGCTTTTCATGTTACTTAAGACCTCCCAAAGCTCTTCACAATGTGATTCACAAACACACATGCACACGCACACACGCACGCACAAACACAGGCACAAACACACGCACACAGTCATGGATGCAAGGCACAACCTGCTTATCAGGGGCATTAGGGGTTCAGTGTCTTGCCCATTTAACTCGAAGCGGCCGGATATCGAACCTGTGACCTCTTGGTCCCAAGTTGAGCGCTCTGGGTTATGGTTAGGGTTAGGGATAGGGTTAGGGTTAGGGTTAGGCTTGTGGTTAGGGTTGCGGTTAGGGGGTAAGGGTTAGAGTTACGGTGAGGGTTAGACGGTTAGGGTTAGGGGTTTAGGGTTAGTGTTAGGGATAGGTTAAGGGTTCTACAGCCACATTTTTATACGTTATTCTAGTCATGTATTCAGTTTTTTATAACAAGGCATTTTGAGTAACTTAAATCTCATTTCTTTATTACACAAGATAAATAATCATACAGTTGAACCTCTACTTACAAATGTATTTACCCACCAAGTTTGAGCTTTGCTGAGCCATACGGGAATATATTGCCTCTAGTTACAAAGTCAAAAGTATAGTTCAGTACGTGCTGCTATTAGCCACTCCCACATTTTCCTGAACTTAAATTAACTGTTTCTAGCTTAAAATCTGCCAGGCATTCAATGCCCATGTGTGCTCCCAGTTCAGAGTTCAGAGACAAAAAGGAAGAGGGGTTCAGGTGAGATACCAGGGTGGCGTAAGCAGGAATCATTCAATCAGCCCAAATTAAAAATATCCACATGTTCAAATGTTCTGCATTTATATAGCTCTTTTCAAGTCAATGAAGACATCCCAAAGTGCTTTACTATGTGCTTCACACTTTCCCTTTTCTATCTATTTATCTACCTTTGTCAAGAGTGGTGACCGACAGCAAGACAAACATACAAAAATAAGGAAAATAAAAAGGGAAAAAAAATAGCAAAAAAAACAAGAAAAAAAACCACACACAAACATTTTTGGACCATGGCCAACCCAAATGCCCAAACACCCGAACAAGTTAGGCACCTCGGCACCTAAGTTGGTCATACTTTCGTCCCTCCAGATGAAACGGGACACAAGAAAGCGGCCGTGTCACTCGGGTCAGGGTGACACAACAGCAGAGTCCGACAGCTTTCACTGGTTTACCCTTGCCGCATCATATGGGTGCCCAGCCCATCTTTTAAAACATGTCCACAAATTCCACTATCCTTTCACAACACCTCTCCACTCCTTCCAATCACCAACAAGAGCTCGAGCTTCCATTATATTTAGACCTCTTTCCTGCAGTGCACTCATAACACTATCCATCCTCGTCAATCGCGGCCTTCATCTTGCTCTCCTTCCATTTACTTCAGCTCTGTAGATCATCTTCAACATTCACTCTTCATCCATCCTCTACATGTGTCCAAACCAACCAAGTACTCTCTTATCCACACGCTTACTCAGTTCCACTACTACTCCAGTTCTGTCTCTCACAATTTCATTTCTCAATCTATCCAATCTTGTCATTCCTAATATACTCCTCAAACACTTAATCTCAAAAACATTCAATTTCTTTCTCAAATCTGCGTTCAGGCTCCAAGTCTCTGCAACATACAACACACTCTCATACAGTCCCCTCTTAACATCCATACTCATACTCTTGTTGCTCATCACTCTCCTCAAAGCACCCAAAACCTTGCTTCCTTGATTCGCTCCGCGCAATACCTCGCAATCCATTCCACCAACTGCAACCACATCACGACCCAAGTCCCTAAAGCTTTCTACTTCTTCTGGCACCTGTCCATGCAACCTTATTTCTAAGGCCATGCCCACTCCATCACGTGAACACTTCATCACCTTACTCTTTCCAACATTCACACATAACTTACGCCTATCACATACTCTTCCAAACTCCATTACCAACCTTCTCAAGGTTTTCTCAGAGTCAGCCACAAGCGCTGTGTCATTTGCAAACAACGACTTACCTGCCACACCGTTCCACTGTTATCGATCATCTCTACACCTTTTCCAAATACTCTTGCATTCACCTCTCTCACTACGCCATTCATGTACATATTAAACAGCCATGGTGACAACACACACCCCTGTCTTACACTGGTCAACACAGGGAACCACTCACTTGTCTCACTCCCTACTCTTACGCATGCTCTGTTGTTCACATAAAAACTCTTCAATGCTTCCAAAAACTTTCCACCCACTCCATACATTACCATCACCTGCCACAACGCCTCTCTATGAACTCTGTCATATGCCTTTTCCAAGCCCATGAAAGCCAAATAAACATCCTTACCTTTTGCAAGATATTTCTCACACACCTGTCGTACTGCAAACACCTGATCCACACATCCTCTTCCTTTCCTGAAACCACTCTGCTCCTCCATCACCACTTTATTTGTTTTTCCTCACTCTCTTAATCAAGACTCTTCCATACAGCTTACCCGGCACAGACAACAAACTGACACCTCTCGAATTGCTACATTCATACTTATCACCTTTACCCTTATACAATGGCACCACACATGCACTACACTAATACACAGGAACCACACTACTTAAAAAGCATACATACAACAAGCGTACTAACCAGTCAATCATAACTGTGCCACCTTTCTCAAGCATTCAACAGTACAAGCATCCAACCCAGGTGCCTTTCCCCCTTTCATTTCTTTCACAGCCTCTTGCACCTCCCATGTTTCCACAGGCTTCATATTTAAAATCACCCAACATGGGCATTCTCTCCATACCATTGATCACCTCGACTCTCACTTCTCTTCCATCCTCCACATTTAGCAACTCTGCCCATCTCATCCTGACTGCACTACCGCTAACCAGCAATCTACCATCCTTATCTTTCACTTTCTGTTCCTTTCCAAACTCGCTCTTTCTTACTCTTTTCACTTCTTTCCAAAACACTTTTCTCCTTTCTTCAAAGTTCACTCCTATCATTCGACACCATTCATCATTTGCTTTCCTTTTCGCTGCTTGCACTGTCGCTTTGCCAACCTTTTCTTCACTTTATACCTTTCACATGCATCACCACTCTTATCTTGCAGCCACTCCTCAAAGGCACGTCTCTTCTCTGTCACAGCATCTGAGACCTCATCGTTCCAACATTGACTTCCTTTCCTAATACCTCGACCAACTTTTCTCATTCCACATACTTCTTTCGCACTCCTCAACACTGCCTCTTTAAACCACTTCCATTCAATTTCCACACTCTCCACTTCTCTTCTACTAATCCGTTCATACTCTTCCTCTATCCTCTCTTTAAACTCTCTTTCATTTTCTGCCCTATTCAACTCTAACATTTTCACCTCTTCCCTCACACTCTTCTTATAACTAGCCCTCCATGATCCGTCTATTCTCAGTTTTCTTTCCGCATATAAATGATCAGACATACCACTCATTTCACCTCTGTAAACATGCACATCCAACAATCTACTTAACATCCCTTTCCTAACCATTACATAATCCATCAGTGCTCTGTCCACCATCCCACCACATCCACTCTGACAAAGGTATACTTTCCCGTCCCTCTTTTTAAACAATGTATTTCCAATCACCAACTCATTTTCCACACATAACTCAATCAATTTCTTCCCACTGTCATTTCTTCCAATCTACCAATCACATTTTCAACCGTTCCATCACCCACTCTAGCATTCAGGTCACCTCGTATTACCAGTTTCCACCCTTCTTTCACACTTGCCACACAGTCGGACAATTCCTTCCAGAACTCCTCTCTCTCCTCAGCACTTCTTTCTGAACCAGGTCCATATGCAATTATAAACATCCATACTTCTACACCCCACTTTAACCTCACCCACATCAATCTGGAAGATATCTGTTTCCACTCCACCAGTTTTTCCTTTGCTTTCTCACTCACAAGCACAGCCACTCCTTCTCTAGCATGTCCACCCGTAACTCCAGAATTTCTACCATACATACCTCCAAGCTGTAATTCACCCTTTCCTTTCATCTTTGTTTCACTCAAGGCTAACACACCAACCTTCTTTTTAATGATCATCCTTCCGATCTCCTCTTTCTTCCACTAAGTCGCTTTACTTACACATCCTCTCACATTTAGTGACCCTATAACTAGGGTTTGCGAGACCTTTCGGTCTCCCGCCCCCCTTTCTTTGCCTTGCTGTCTCTTAGGGAGTAGAGATAGAGAGGAGAGGATCCCCAGTCCCCTCGCTCCCTCCACTTTAGTCGCCTCTTACGACACTCAGAGGACCATGATGGGAGAATTCTCTTACCTCTCACGAGGAGAGGGCCCCTCACCACAGGGTATATATTATAATTCATGCGTTTGTTACCTACCTTCTCGATTACTGTAATGCACTACTATCCGGTCCCCCGAAGTCCACAATCAAGAGCTTTCAGCTAGTACAAAATGCTGCAGCGAGGCTTTTAACTAAGACAAGAAAGTTTGATCACATTACCCCGATTTTAGCTAACCTGCATTGGCTCTCTGTTAGCTTAAGTTATGGGTGGGCGGATGGATGGATGGATGGATGGATGGATGGATGGATAGATAGAAAGAACACACAATGGGGCTTTAAGCGTTAAATGTTAAATTGGCTTTGAGCTCAAGCGGAATATTTAGAGCGCTATAAAAAGATTGTGATTCACCCCACTTTTCCAACAGTTAAGATTTTCGGATTGACTTCGCAGGCCGAATTACATTTATATCTCCTCAGATGTAAATCACCATCGGCAAACAATATCTTACCGTCTAACTCCAGTGGCAGCAACTCTCTCTCCTTTGCAGCATAACCAAAACACAGAATTCATACACATTTTTTAATATGAAAATCAAGGTCACTTAAAGAGTTGAAATCATCTTGAGGAACACCCTGTGATGATAACTTCGCGACCGAGGGTTTGGATTAAGGGTTGCGGTTAAGGGTTAGGTTTAGGGGTAACCATTTTGGAAGGACAGAGGGTTAGGGATAGGTATTTGGATAATTCTATTGCGACGATCGAGTGTTAGGCTTCGGGTTAGGAATAGGGTTAGGGATAATGACTTTGCTATGACCAAGGGTTAGGGTTAGGGGTTAAGAATACTGTGTGAGGGATAATTACTTTGCGAGGTCAGCATAGGGACATAAACGACATGACGCTCAGCTTGCAAAGAAGAAAGGCACTGGGAGCGGCTCGCACAACCCAAAGGGGATACAGCACTACCATCAGCCTACTGTCAGCAATAATGGATCAAGCAGAGGACAGACGGCACAAGGACCAGGACAATGCCAGCCACACAGACTCAGCGTTTAAGTCTACGCGTTTGCATTGTACTTCAAAGTGCATGTCTATAAATTCTGCAGCAAATCTATCAAAGGCTAAAGCGGTAGCTGCACGCACAAAGCTAGCATTCATGGAAAAAGAAGTGGTCGTAATGGAACAAAAGTCAGAGTTCGAACTCAATTTACATTTCCTAAGTTGCCAAAAACATGTTGCAGTTGCTGAGTTGTCTCGCAGGGAAGTGTTAAGTACAGGACTTTGGCGATACAATGATTGACCATAAAATTACTGGGCATGGAAGGCACTAAGAGTTGGGTGGCACCATTGCCATTCAGCTACTCTAGACTGAAACTTCCAAGTAACAAAGAGCAAGTACTCAAGAGCCTTCAAACAATTAGAAGAACACTGGATCAAAACCTTGAAATGAGAATACAATACACAGAAGTCTTGCAAAACATGCTGGACAGCGACCATGCAGGGATAGCAACACCCCTGGACTCAAACAAAGAAAATTGGTACCAACCACTACAAAGAAAACACTTTCGGCGGGAAACAACTAAGAAAATGAAGCAAATGGATTGGGATGAACCACTCTTGGTACAAAAGGAAGAAGGGAGCAGATGAAAAAACTCCTTGAAAGACTTAGAGCGGCTACAAGTGCATGTGTTTACAGATCCAGAAAAGCCGACTCTTCTCACAGTACGGCTTACACAGAAGATCAACGCAGTATCTGCACCATCAGGAGACTTTGCACAACCAGACCTCTACATCAAGCAGTGGAAAAGGGTTCAGTGCCTTTTGGAAGCAATACAGATCGGATTCAGATTCAGATTTACTTTATTGTCATTCGTATACACGTGTATACAGAACGAAATGTCGATACATCTGACCCGCACAGTTACTTTGAACGTCAGCCGGGATAGATAAGATTAACCATGTCTTCGTCAGGATTTTAGCGCAGCAGTTCGTCATCTCGCGGTTCGATGCCACTTCCAGTTATTAAATGGTCCAGTTTATTGTCCAGAGAGCGAACGTTGGAGAATGGATGGGAGAGGCGTTTAGCCTTTAGCCTAGCTGTTAGCCCGGCCCGACAACCTCGCTTCCTCGTCCGGCGGTCACGCCGCTGTCTTGCCACTCTGCTTCGCTGCTTTGTAGGCCGCTGGGTCTTGTTGACATAGCAGTCTGTGGCTGATAAACACTCCCGAGTGGTCGTAGCACCGAGCGCTTGATGTCTGGATGATCGCATATCCAGCAAAAAAAACTGTGATCGTATCTTAATCTGCAGTTCGAGCCGACTTTGTGCGCCGTCAAAACTGAGTCGAAGACTGGGTCTTATGGCCGACGTGTAAAAAACTGTTGCGAGCCGATGCAGCCGCAGCCGAACAGGGGCGCCGCCATGATGTGAAAAAACATACAATACAAAAAATAAAATAAAATAATAATAATAATAAAATCAATACAATACATAAATAAATAAAACAATACAAAAAAAAATACAGTGAATATCTTGTAACACTGCAACCAAGAAAGAAATGTACTGATGTAAAACCACATTTAAATGTGGGCGACATTGTTTTGTTGAAAGATGTTTTAGCTCACAGAAATGACTGGTCCATTGGAAGAATTGTAAAAAAAACTTTGAACCAAGACATAAACGTTTGTAAGGCAGAGGTGAAAACTGTTAAATATGGAAATGTGAAAGTATTTTTGAGACCCATTGTTGATATAGTGCTATTCTTACGAGATGATTAATATGGCGTAATGCACATTTTATTTTCATGTTTTTTGTACTACTAATTGTAGTGGCACAATTGTATTGTACCAGGTGAGGAGTGTTCTGACTTGTGGTAAAAAATATAGATTTATCTTAAGAGCCCTCGACAGTCCAACATGGTCATTGTTTTGGAAAAGACAGTGAACGCAGCAGCAACACGGAGGCTAAAGTACTACAGAAGCACAGTGTTACGCTCTGTGAAAAGTCCTTAAATTTGTTGTTGCTTTGGACAATTATTGTCTGTGAGTATTAAACAGATTGTGATGACTTTCTGGATATACTGTTTTTGTTTATTGTAGGATTTTGTACACATTTATCTACTTTTGTGTGACTCTGTATTAGCCTATAGAAATGTTTCTGTATAGTTAGCGAGCTAACAGAACTTTTTTGTACTTTTGTATCAGTTTTACGGCAACCTTGTAAGGGTAGCGGTCGAGGCCTGAATGAACAGCAGTCGAAAGCAAAAAAGTCTGGGTATTCAAGACCTCGTTCGCTAGCTGTCGAGTTGGCCATATCAGTGAAACTTGGGAGCGGGGGCAGCATAGTTAGAGATAATCACTTAATAATATTAAGTCAACACAGCCAACAACAAACGAATGTGATTTCATCTTGCGACGTTCCGTTCCTTTTTGCAAAGTGACGCAATGCCCTCCTTGCAGATAACACAGCTATCAGGCTCCATACGCTTCCTCTTTGCGTATATAAACACTCATCCAAGCGTCAACAAATGGGGGTGACCCAGAGTGAGTGAGTGTGGACGAGCCAGTTGCTTGTCCTGCCGCTACTCTCCCCGTTGCAGCTGGTTAAAAAGTCTTTGCCTGATATTTTTTCTACCGTTAGCCAATTTATACCTCTCCCATATGTCAGTTGACTGCTTCTTAGACCCCACAGCGATACAATAAAAAAATATCATAACCCCAACCCCCCCCTCAAGATTGCAAATCTTGATTTGATCACACTACCTTAAAGAAATTGTAAGTAATTGGCAGGTTTCTGAATATTATTCTTGTACAGGGATCTCCAACATGGAGACCACGTGCACCAGGGTGCCCCCTGAGGACTACTGGGGTGCCGGCATACCTGTTCTTTAAATCGCTCACCAGTGCTGGGTCATTCGGATTTTCAGGTGAAATTGCTTTTTTGTTTCACTCTACTTCTCTCTGTCTCCGCTTTTTGTCTATCTCTTTTCTTTTTTTCTCCCCATCTTTTCTCGCTTTTGTTTTCTCTTTCCTTTCTTTCTTGATTATTATTTATCTCTCTTCTCTCTCATTCCTTTCTCTCTTTCTCTCTCCCCCTCCCTCTCTCTCTCTTTTTTCTCTTATTCTTTATTTTCTCTTTGCTTTCTCTCTCTTTTCTTTCTCTCTCTCTTTTCTCTTTCTTTCTCTCTATCTCGCATCTCTCTTTCTTTTTCTTTCTCTCACTCGCTTTCCTCTCCCCATCTTTTTTCTCCTTATCTCTTCATCTCTTTTTTTCTCATTTCTCAAACTTTTTTCTTTTTATTTTTTCTCTCTTTCTCTCCCCTCCCTCTGTTATTCCTTCTTTCTCTTTCTTTCGCTCTGTCTCACTTCTCCTCTTAATTTATTTTTCACTCTCTGTCTCCCTCCTTTCTTTCTTTCTTTTTTTCTTCCTTTCTTTCTTTCTTTCTTTTTACCAAGTCTATTTAACCATACACCCCAAAATAACTTGAATAACATAGTAATAACATAGTTATAAAATGATAAAACAATTTTTGCTGTAATGCATGTCCAATTGGGTGCCCTTTGCATTAATTTGTAACAAAAAGTAGCTCTCGACTTGAAAAAGGTTGGAAGCCCTTGCTCTTGTACTGCCTGGACAGTTTAAATAGTGCTAAATTTGCGGGACTTAATGTCAGGGGAGTGGCGGAACTGCACCCAATCCCCCTACCTAACTCTGATCACCTCTCGGCTTTATGGTGCCTGTATCAGACAGCATATAAGGTCGGGTCAATGTCATTATTGTGGCAGGTTTGTTTTTTGTTTCTTTTATCTGGTTTAGACATTTTGTTTTTGTTTCCAGTTGTTTGTTACTTTGTTACTAACCGCTAGACCCTCAGTGATACCAATATTACATTCTAAGGCTTTCATCCATCCATCCATCCATTATCTGCACCACTTATCCTCAATAGGGTCGCTGGGGAGCTGGAGCCCATCCCAGCTATCTTCGGGCAGTGGGCAGGAGACACACTGAACCGGTTGCCAGCCAGTCGTAGGGCACACAGAGACAGACAACTCACTCATTCTTTCACACCTAGGGACAATTTGGACCGGCCAATTAACCTGACATGCATGTTTTTGGAATATGGGAGGAAACCCACGCAAGCACGGGGAGAACATGCAAACTCAAGAAAGGAGGTTCGATCTCATGACCCCAGAACTGGGTCGCACACGCGCTAACCACTGCGCCGCCCTGCTGCCCCCAAGGCATTCAATTTTATCTTATTATCACACTATTTTTACCAACAATGCTGAAAACAAATGTTTGAGAATGGAGAAAATTTCATTGTCTGGCATACCTTCTACCACTAGAGGGCCCCACCTAGGGCTTGAACTGGTCACAGGTGTGTCCGATTATCACACACCTCTGCCCTATTATGCAGAACCCTTTAAAAGGATATTTTGAACATTACAGCTGTCGGTTCATCGTGTAATTTTCTCTTCCACAGCCATGCCAGGTCTAATGTCTTTTGTTCCTGGTTTCTTCCATCCATCCATTCATTATCTGCACAACTTATCCTCAATAGGGTCACGGGGGTGCTGTAGCCCATCCCAGCCATCCTCGGGCAGTGGGCAGGGGACACCCTGAATTGGTTACCAGCCAGTTGCACGGCACACAGGGAACAGACAATTCACTCGCTCATCCACACCTGGGGACAATTTGGACAGGCCATTTAACTTGACATGCATGTTTTTGGAATGTGTGAGGAAACCGGAGTGCCCAGAGGAAGCCCACAAATCACGGAGAGAACATGCAAACTCCACACAGGAGTTCCAATCTCATGACCTCAGAACTGTGCCCCACACGCGCTAACCACTGCGCCGCCATGCTGCCCTACCGGTTTCTTATTTGGACATTTTGTTTCTTTGAAAACAAAATGTTATTGTATTACTTTATTCCTTGCATCTACCATTCCTGGCTTTGATTTTCTGGTTTCTGTTTGGGCATTTTGGTAGTGCCCAATTGTTTGTTTGGTATTTTGGTCCTGATTTTGTCAATAATTACCGTCCTAGTTTTGAGCACCTATGCCTGCAGTTCTGCCTCGCCCACATGGGTCCATCACCCCTGAAAACAGAAAGTCGCCCTGAAAGATACAAATAAATTCAAAAAAGCAAAACGAAGGAAACAACTCTGATGATGAATTGGACTTTGAGTTCGTTTACATTTTACGACTTTTTGTTTTCTCAATTCTCTAAGATTCATTTCTGGAAACGGAAAAATAGTGTGATAATGATATAGAATTAAAGCCCTTTTCCTAGGTTACCTGCATCACTGATGGTCTGGTGGTTAGGTTTTCTGGATTTGATTCTTGTTGCAAACAATGTTTTGCAGTTTTGTTCAGTGATGTTTTGGGTTTATCAACATTGCACAAACCTCATGTAGTATCACTCACAAACAAATACTGTGTGCATTTCCAAATTATTCAGGATATAAAGCACACCGGGTAATCATTTAAGTGTTTTTGGTGTGCCTTAGAGTCAGGAAAATATAGTAATTTGCAGAGTTTTTACCATTATACTGTATGATTTACGGAAAAAAAAGGGGGGGAAATGTTTTTACTTCCTGAATAATTTAATAGTGTAATTCCATTCCTTGCAACAATGCTAGCGTTAATAGTTAGCCACCCAGAAAAATCTACTTGAAAATACATAAAAAATGCCTAAAAATACTAAATTTGGATCACATTATATAACGTAAACACAGCAAAAAATGTTCTTTTTGGATGACCTTAACATAAACTAATTCTAGATCATGTCTAAAAAGGACCATACCAGATTTAGACCAAAATTTAACATCCAAAAGGTGCTGTGAAGTCAAGATCCGTGAGCTTAGCACTAGCTGCTAAAATATTCAGTATTAACTCTCCTAGATTAAATTAAAATACGGCTGAGAGGATTAAAGACCTGGATAAACTCGTAAGCAACTGAACACACTTCATGTTGGAACGTCTCTTTCTTTTCTTTTTCTTTAATTTTCTTTAAAAAAAAAGATCTACTCCTCTATTATGCTAATTTTGTTTTCAAGGATGTGACTTATCAAGTTAATCATCCAAAGTTTAAAGACAGACTTTTGGATTATTTTTCTTTCTTTAGAAATTATTAAAAAGCATACAGTCACACCTATTTAAGAGGACAAGAACGGAAAGAAGAATAAAAAAATAAAAAAAGTGCATATAAAATCTACAGTGTAAGACTGTATTATGTGATTTTGTGATGATGATGTGAATGTATAATCAACAAATGAGTTTGATGATAAAAATGTAAAAGTATAATTAAAAAATGAGTGAATGGAATCAATACTCTTATTTGATATTCAAGTCATAATGAACCTTACTTGTGCCTAACTATTTGTTTCAAGGACAATAACAAGATAAACTCTTGATAAAAACAAAAAAAAAGCTGTAAAGAAGAATGTAAACAAAATTGAGCGCAAGGTTGTTTTCTGGGTGGAATTGATATGAGACACCGGGTTTTGGTGCAGGGGGACTGGCAGGCCTTGTGCTGGGCGCAAACTGGCTTCCCAAGAAGACACTTAATACTGAAGTCCAGCTTGACCTTGACTTGTGAATACAGTATGATCATCGGAGCAACTTTAGTGTGAGCAACGCAGAGATGGCATTGGATGGTGTAAGCACCAGTGAGATGCCATCTTGATCCTTACCGAACAGACTACACCGGAGCACAATTTTGATGTAATATGAGCGGCAAAAAAACAATGGAAGTGGGGCTGGGTACGGGCTCTCACCTGGTCTGGCTGGGCTCTGATGGCTCACTCTTTGGTCATGTCCAATCCCACTTTAAATTTTACATTTTTCACGAAAAAATAAGTGTTTGTCTCAGGTTTTACACACTGTATTGTTGTTAGAAAGTGAGGAGAAATGTGTGAAAACAGAAACTTAAAAAATACTGTAAAATACTGTGTATATATCATGATTCAATACTGTGATAATTTTTAATTGATTACAAGTAATTGTTATAATGATTTAAGATATGATTATTTGTTTATATAATTAATAGAAAATATTTTATTTTCTCTTTTCTGTTCAGGCTATTTGTTCATTGAATAATGTGATGTTTGTTACAACATAACTGAAAAGAAGAAAAAAACCGAGAAAATACAATAATTCAAAACAACAAAAGCAGCAGCTAAAGCAGGACTAGACACTAAAGCAAATCTTTTTGTGTTTGCAAAAATAAGACTAAATCCAGGCAACGAACTGCTGAAACAAATTTATCGGGCACTAGCAACAGTCTAACAATCTTTTGAATATTTAAAATCACAATTTTGTTTACGTCTTTCACAATCTTTTTTTTTCATTTCTCACACACACTTTGACATAAGGTTTGATTCCTCCATCATACAGCAACACAAACAAAAATATATACAATTGACAAACCCATAAATAACAAAAAAAAACAACAACAAAAAATGTTAATAAAATAAATAAAATAAAAAGTAAGGTGTTTAGACATCACGTAGAAATTGTGTCATAAGCTTCCATCTTTTCTCAAATTGATCTAGTTTCAGTTGAAGTCTTGGAGTGAATTTTTCCATAATGTACATTTGCTTTAATTTGTCTCTCTATTGTCTTATGTCAGGAAGTTGTGGTTTCAGCCAGGACACTGTGATCATTTTCTTTGCTACCAGAAGCATAACCTTTAGTACATATTTATGTTGACCAGTCAATAATTCTTCTGGCAAAATTCCTAACACATAGGTCACTGGGTCCAACCGCAACTCCCAACCAATAATTAATTTTATTTCTGTCTAAATACTTCTCCAGAAATTTCATATTACAGGGCAATTCCAGAAAATATGCGTAAAATCTCCGACCCTAGCGCAGTTACGCCAACATAGATTGGAGGTATTTTTATATTTTGAAGTGATAGAAGGTGTGTAAAAGAATCACACTTTTACCTTCCATTCAAACTCCCTCCATGTCAGACTGCTGGTTATTTTGTGTCCCTCTTTCAAAGTTTTTTCCCATTCCTCGTCTTTTATCACTACATTAGCTTCTTGTTACGATTTTTCCTTAACCACCATGTCATCATTACTGAGATCCATTCACAGAGCTTTATACAATTTTGAGATAACCCCCTTTATTTATTGTCCTTTTGAGTATGATATTAACAATTCCTCAACTTTAGTTGGCTCTTCACATATTTTCCCCCATTCATCATTTCTGGAGGCCTTAGCTGCAAATATTTGTAAAAATCATTTCTAAATAGGTCAAATTCTTGTTGGAGTTGTTCGAACGATTTCAATGCCTGTTCTTCGAACACTTG
Source organism: Urocampus carinirostris (assembly GCF_059441175.1). Taxonomy (NCBI): domain Eukaryota; kingdom Metazoa; phylum Chordata; class Actinopteri; order Syngnathiformes; family Syngnathidae; genus Urocampus; species Urocampus carinirostris. The sequence goes on along the minus strand of NC_142356.1, from coordinate 44,613,740 downwards.
GGTAATCAACATCCATCCTTTTTGGTCCCATTTTTCAAATCCTACATCCATAACCCCAGGTTTAAAGTCTGGGTTTTTCGCTATTTTTGTAGCCCTATTCACAGACCTTGATATTTTTAAATGTTTTTGTATTGTTGAGCATGTTTTAATAGTTCCCTTAATCCATTCATTCTGGATTTTTAACTTCTTCCACATCACTGCTGATATGTATGGTAACGATTCCACAGGCACATTTGGACAAGACTGCTGCTCCATGTCCACCCAAATTGTATCTTTGTCTGTAGTAATCCACAAAATAAGAGCTTTAATTTGAGCTGCCCAATAATAATATCTAAAAGGGTTTTGTATTTTATTCTAGGTTTCTTATTTTGCCAAAGGAATTTTGATATCAATGTATTTAACATTTTAAATGTGGATGCCGGGATCAGAATAGGAAGAGATTGAAACAGAAATAATAGTCTTGGTAATATGTTCATTCTAATTGTTTCTACCCTTCTGATGAGGCTTAAGGGCAAAATTTCCCATCTTTTCAAATCCTGCCCTATTTCTTTTATCAACTTTCCATAATTTGCATTAAACAGCCGTGTGGAATATGGTGTAATAGTCACACCCAAATATTTAAACCCTTTATTTGTCCATTTGAAATCAAATGTGCCCGCTTTGAGACTGGTTCGCGCCTCGGCCGAGTCATACCTAATTGGTAAAATGGCGGCGCCCTCTGTTGGCTGCGGCTGCATCGGCTCGCTACAACGGGTCAGGTGTATCGACATTTCGTTCTGTGTACATTGTTACAAAGAATGACAATACAAAGGAAATTATTATTACTATTATTATAACGCTGCTAGCCGCTTAGCTAGCTCCGGCTCTCTATCCACGATGGGGCCCCTTCATCACGCCGGCACGAGAATTATTCAGGGCAAGGAGTTGATTCCTCAAATAAACACATTTTTGTGCGTTAAAACCCATGTCCATAGTATAGAAAGTAATCCAAAGTGTAGCTGTCAAATCGGACGAAAAACACCGAAGATAGAAGCAGACATTAAAAACAATCAATCACAAAAAGTGCGGAATAACACAGAGCTGCTGGAAAGGCTGCCGCTCACGGCGGCGCTGCTTTGATCACATATGATATGTTATTTAGTTATGTTATTTAACACTCTCGACCGCTTTGTACTTGGTCCATGTACTAATGGGTACCTGTCCACTTTGCCATTTTATACAGTATTAAAATCGCCCCCTGTAAAGTAACATTCCCTTCGCACAGTTGGTCATTACTTTGGCTAATAATTGAAAAAATGTCCCCTTTTCTTCAATTGGTGCATGAACCTTCATTATTGATATTTCCATACTGGCCAATGACCCTATAATTATTATATATCGACCCAGATTGTCCTTCACTTCTTTTTCTACTTTAAACGCTACCCCTTTTCCAAGTAAAATTGCTACTCCCCTTCTCTAACCGTAAGAGGCGTAAAACACCTGGTTAACCCATTCTCCGACTGCTCACCGACCCACCCCACAAACACAATCATTAAGTTCGCCGACGATACCACCTTGATCGGCCTCATCACTGAAGGGGACGAGGCTGCGTACAGGGATGAGGTGGAGTCACTGTCAACGTGGTGTTCGGAAAACCACCTCATACTGAACACCACAAAAACAAAATAACTGATACTGGACTTCAGAGGGAATGGCAGGAATGCACCACTCATCATAAAAGGAGACTGTGTAGGGAGTTCACTCCTTCAAGAATCTGGGTGTGCACATCTCCGACAACCTCTCCTGGTCTGCAAACACCAGGGCGGTGGTAGGGAAGGCCCAGCAGCGACTGCATTTCCTGAGAGTGCTCAGGAAAAAACAGCTAAAACAGCAGCTGCAGGTGTCCTTTTACAAAGCCACAGTGGAGAGCATTCTAACGTACTGCTGGGTGCACAGCAGCAGACAGGAAAACGCTCTGGAGGGCCATCAAAACAGCCCAGAAAATCGTCGGTTGCTCTCTGCCCAGTCTGGAGGACATTGCCTGCTCTCGCTACCTCAGCAGAGCAGGAAACATCATCAAGGACTTTTCTCACCCCGGCCACCACCTCTTCAACCTGCTACCTTCCGGCAAGCGCTACAGGTCACACAAAACAAAAACAAACAGGCTCAGAGACAGTTTCTTCCCCAGAACCATTGCTTGGGGTTGTCCATCGATACGATGATGACCATCTTCTTTTAATTGTGAGTCTGCTGATGTTTGAAGAGTCCGATCCTGGATCCACAGATGCGGTTACAGACAGAGCATGTGAAGGGGGTTCTGGGGGGAGCAGGGGTGGCCTGGCGAGCATGTCTCTTTGCACGCTTTGCTGCACGGTGTTGCATGCACTGTTCCTCCATGTAATCCACTCCATGTGAGCAGTGGGAGCGCCAGAGGTCTCGGCAGGAAGCAAGTTCCTCCAGTGAGGAGGGGTTTATCCGACATCTCTTCAGGATGTTCTTCATTTGGTCTTTGAACCGCTTCTTCTGCCCACCAGCACTGCGTTGGCCTAGATGTAACTGACCATAGAGGATACGGCGTGGCAGTCTGTGGCTGGGCATTCGAACAACATGCCCCAGCCACCTAAGTTGGCGTTGGGCCATAATGGATTCCATGCTGCAGCTGCCTGCCCTCTCCAACACCTCTGTGTGCGGCACTCTGTCCCTCCATGTGATGCCAAGGATCTTCTGAAGACATCTTACATGGAAGGTCTCGAGGCTCTTCAGATGGCGGCTGTAGATAGTCCATGCCTCACATCCATACAGTAATGTCGTGATACATACAGCTCTGTAGACCAGCATTTTGGTGTGGAGTCTAAGGTTGTTGTTTTGAAAGACCCTTATCCTTAGTCGACCGAAAGATGCTGATGCTTGCTTGAGGCGGCTCTGGATCTCATCATCCAATGAGCAGGTGTCAGACACTATGCTCCCCAGATATTTGAAGGTGGGCACCATGAGCAGGTGTTGCCCTGCTGCTGTGAGGGTTATTGGGTTTGGTAAGAGGTCAGCACTGGACTGACAGAGTACCTCTGTCTTCTGGGTGTTGATCGTCAGTCCCATTCTGGTGTATGCAGTTACAGCTGCCGAGAGAATGTTTTGCAGAGCCTCCGGTGTATGGGCAACCAGGGCACAGTCATCAGCATACTGTAGCTCAATGATGGTCTCTGAAGTCAGTTTGGTAGTTGCCTGTAGCCTCCTGATGTTAAACAGGTTACCATCAGCCCTGAAGTTGATGGTAACTCCAGCCTGCTCCTCCATCCTTCTACGTAGCAGTGTTGTAACACAGACGAGGAAGATGTTGAAGAGAACTGGAGCCAGCACACAGCCTTGCCTCACTCCAGTTTCGACGCCAAAGGGCTCTGAGCTGTGTCTTCCAACTACCACTCTGGCCGTCATCCCTGAATGGAACTGTGCAAGAATGGTGAGAAACTTGGGTGGACACCCAAATCTCTTCAGGACTTGCCACAGTAGGTCCCTGTTCACTGTGTCAAATGCCTTTGAAAGATCGACAAAGGCGATGAACAAGTCCTTGTGCTGCTCCCGGCATTTCTCTTGGAGCTGACGTGTCACAAAGATCATGTCGACTGTTCCCCTGTCCTTTCGAAAACCACACTGTGACTCTGGGATGACGCGTTCCGATATTTTGGAGATGAGTCTGCGGAGCATGACCTTGGCAAGGACCTTTCCAGCAGTGGCCAACAAAGAGATACCCCTACTGTTGGAGCAGATGGATTTATCTCCTTTATTCTTAAAGATGGTCACAATGTTCGCATCTTTCCACAGTTGCGGGACACACTCTCGTCTCCACACCTCTGAAATATATTGAAACAGTGTCCGTGTACAGAGGTAGCCTCCTACCTTGAGAAGTTCAGCTGGGATGTTGTCAGGTCCAGGGGATTTATTGTTTTTCAGGGTTTTGACTGCATGCAGGATTTCATTGAAAGTTGGCGGGAGGTCGAGGTCTGGCAATGTAGGATGTTCAGGGAGCTCTGAAAGGACAGTTGGGTCCACTGGGGTGGGCTGGTTGAGCAGGGTGTTGAAATGCTCAGCCCACCGCTCCACTATCATAGCCTGATCCTTGATTAGAGATGTTCCATCAGCAGATCTAACAGGTGCCAGTGAGCAGTGTCTGGGGCCATAGATGGTTTTTACTGCATCATAGAAACTGTGCATATCGCTTCTATCAGCGTGAGACTGGATTTCATTGGCTTTTGAGATCCACCACTCATTTTGCAGTTTTCTGAGAGTTCTCTGGGCCTCGGAACGAAGGGCTTGCCATAGCTTTTTATGGAATTGAGATTGTGGGTTGTTCAGGGTGGCTCTGTGTGCCTTGTGCATTCTGTCCAGGAGGGTTGAGATCTCTCCGGCATTCTGGTCAAACCAGTCCTGGTGTTTTTTAGTTTTAAAACCAACGGTTTGGGCTGCAGTGTCAAAGAGGGTGGTAGATATATAGGTCCACTTCTCATCCATCCCAGCCTCTGACATGACCAGCTGCTCAATGTTTGCCAGCCTCTCAGCTAGAGAGCAACGGAAGTTGTCAAGGGTGTCGCTACTGGAGAGTTTGGCACAGTCTAGTGTCTTCCTCTTTGAACCACCATGACGTGCTAGGGGCCGGACATGCATTCTGACCTTTGTCAGAATCATGCGGTGGTCGGTCCAACAGTCTGCCCCACGCATAGCTCTTGTAATGAGCACGTCCTTCAGGTCAGCCCTCCTCACGATCGCGTAGTCAATCAGATGCCAGTGTTTGGACCTGGGATGCATCCAGGATGCCTTATATTTATTCTTTTGTTGGAAGATGGTGTTTGTGATGGTAAGGTTATGTTCCGCGCACAGACTAAGAAGTCTCATGCCATTGGAATTAACTTTTCCAATGCCATGGGCACCAATCACACCATCCCAGTTTTGCAAGTTCTTTCCGACTCTTGCATTGAAATCACCAAGCAGCATGATTTTGTCATTCCTCGGGATGTGACTGAGGATGTCATCGAGTGCCTGGTAGAAGCGATCCTTCTCTTCATCATTCGATGGCAGTGTTGGTGCATAGGCACTAACTAATGTGACATGTCTGCATTTTGCAAGTGGGATGCGAAGAGTCATTAGTCTTTCACTGACACCCACTGGTGACTCTGTGAGCTTCAGCAGTAGAGTGTTCTTAATTGCAAAACCAACTCCGTGAAGATGGTGTCCGCCCATGGGGTATCCCTTCCAAAAGAATGTATAACCCTCCCCCTCTTCATTGAGTGAGCCTTCCTCAAGGAGTCTGGTCTCGCTGAGCGCTGCCACATCCACATTATATCGCTTCAGCTCGTTGGCAATGAGTGCTGTTCTGCGCTGTGGTCTGTCCAGACTGGTATCCAGGAGGGTCCTTATGTTCCATGCTGCAATTCTAAATGCTATTGTTTTTCGACCGCATAGTGGAATGTCCCGACAGGCGCGGTTTCCTGTCCGGGTACTGTGCTGAGTGGGCAATCTTTAGGCCACCTTTTCTAGGCCTTTCCCCAATTGGGGTGAGCAGTGCGGCCACTAAATAGTGCTGCTCAGACGCACATGGGTCTGCCGGAAACAGCTGCCACTCAATCCCAGCTGCTAACGACCCTTGCCCTGTGCCGCTGACGTGCAGAGGTCCAGCTAAGAGCTTCCAGCTCATTCAAACCTGCTGCCGTCACTGGTTACTCCATCGCCGCCAGACTTTTGTGGTCGGGGACTCAGGTAAAAGAAAATACCTGCGCAATGATGGTTTTTAAAGTGGCGTAAGGGGTGCGCTTTCCCCAACGCCACTATCTTGATTGTAGAGAAGATGGATCCAGTGGCAAGGGAGACCCTAGACGACCGGCATCTTCCCACAACTGCAGGCGGCTGCCGGAATCCAGGTCTGTGGGAAACCGCCTCAAAGCGTGCCGCCACCAGCTTTTGGGATCACTCTTAGTCTGGACTCTACCCTTTGACCTGTTCGGCTTGGGTAACCCTGCCAGGAGTACGAGACTCCCGCCGACATAGCTCTAGGGGTCATTGAGACGCACAAAGTGCCCCACCACGATAAGGTGGTGATCCGTCGGGGCACCCAGAACCATTACCACCCTAAACAGACACCGCACAAAAAACTGAAAAACTCTTGCAAAAACACTACCTCATACGAACGTAAAATGGTACTCATGTCTATGTCTCTTGCACATGTTGACTGCACTATGTTTACTGCTCACCTTGCACAATGTTGACTATTTTTTTTGCACTGTGATGACTATTTTTGCACCAAATGCATATGTTGACTATTTTTTTGCACTATGATGACTATTTTTGCACCAAATGCATATTGCACAAACCTTTACGATACCAAACTCTATGTGACATCCTACATGCCAACGTTTCTTGTTTAAATATTGTGTAAATTATAACTATAATCTTATCCTCCTTGTTTTATAACCTTATCTTCTTTGTTCCTTCATCTTCTTGTTTTTTTTACCTCACTGTGAATGTGTGAAACTGGAGTGTCATGCCCAATTTCGTTGTTACAATATGTTAACCCATTTTGTTACAATGACAATAAAGGTATATTCTATTCTATTCTATTCTCTTTTTAACTTCTTATGTTCAATCTCTGTCGAATGTGTCTCTTGTATAAAGCTACTGAGATGGCAATGTTTTGAGTTAATTTAATATCTTCTTTCGCTTAATGGGGTGGTTCAGCCCATGTATATTATATAAAACAATATTTAGATTTCTCAGGTTTTTTATTGAGTCCCACTGATTTTCGAAGCATACAAAAAAAATACATTACCTCCTAACACCTCCACTGAAAAAACAAACAAACTAACTAACAAACACACATAAGACCCCACCAAAAAGAAAAAAAAACACACCCAAAAAACAGAAATACATGTCTTCCAAGAGTCCAATCGGAGAGTTGTGGGTACCCACCTGGAAATATGCACTCAGTGCTTGAACAACTTTTGTACAGTTGTCCATAGTTATAACTAACTAAATATTTTAGTGTAGATCTACACAAGAAAAACAAAATATTGTTTAATTTAAAGATAATAAATTTACTTACTTCTAAGTTATTGAATACCTAACAGAAAGGGTTGAAATGGTCCTTACTCCTTCACCCCAAATCAGAATTTAGCTTTGTTTTGCTCCATGAGAGCTTGTAAGTCACCTTCTGCGATGGGGGTGTTCCTTCGCCTTCCTCTCGTTCCGGTCACTGTGGTCCAAATGTTCTTCTCCAACATCCTTTGAAGTGGCTCCGTATTGTCTTCTTCCACTTCGATCCCCATTTCTTTTAGCAATGGGGCTGCATCCATCAGTGTAAAAAATGTCTTTATTCCTGAATCCTAAAACATCTTCAGCTTGGCAGGACATGGAGAATGTGCTTTCACAATTTTCTCCTTTAGCTTTTTGATGACGTCCCTTACTTGTTTCCTCTTCTTTTGAATTTCCTGGTGTAGTCTTGATTGAAGTAAACGGTCTTGCCTTCGTACTTTGTCTTCTGTTTCCATGCTTCCTTCATCACGGAATCTTTTACTCCGTAGTCAACGAAGCGCACGATAATTGCTCGCAGCGGTGCCGTATTATCTTGAGGCTTGGGCACCGGTGAATGTGAAAGTCCACGTGCCCCGTTGTCGGAATGTTCAACTCACCGAAGTCTGTTATGAAGTCGATTGCATCGTTCCTCTCGGCACCCTCCGGAATGCCATGTATTCTAATGTTGTTGCGTCTTGATCTTGACTCCAAATCCTCAAACTTTGTTGCTAATTTGGCAGCTTGTTGGAGAAGGAAGGCTGTGCAACGCTCTAATCGTGCCGTTCGCTCTTCCGTGTTAGCATTTAGCTCCTCCATGCGTTCCACTTTTTGCTCCAGAAACACAGTCATTTCCAAAAGCTCTTTGATGCTTTTCTCAAGTCTTGCCATGGTAATCTTGTTCTCGCTGGATGCTTCGGTTTGTTCTTGCCTTAATTTACGCATCTCATCGAGAGTGGCCGAGTGGTTTCCGCCGCCGGTCAGCGCCGTCCCATCTGCTCCCTTGTTCTTTTTATCCTTTGCGCCAGTTTCCTCAACAAGTCTCCCCTTCTTGACCATATTTTATTGAAGTGTTTTTCTTTTATATGAGTTACAAATTATGCCCTTTCTGTCTTTCTTGTAGTAGGTATTACGTTAGTCTGTAGTGGTTTTTGCCAGAGCTACTTTCCTTGCTACCATACCACATGGCGCCACCGGAAGTCCGTAAACACATACCTACTTTTACAATCTAACATCTTCATCTCAGACATAGTTCCTGATTTGTAAATTATCCCGAAGCAACCCAATAAATAAAAACGGTGCCTCGTTTGTTGCCTATGCTAATTGCCTACCATTTGCCTCAGTCCTCCAAACAATTGTCAAATTTGCATATTTGCAAACACATACTCCATTCCATTTGCATACCGTTTTTAATGTTTACAGTGCATGATTTAAAAAAAATAATGGATTGTCTCAGTGAGAGCAGAAGGACAACGCTACCAATACACAATTTAGCTGGGGAAACATTATCGCATCTACATAGGGAAGCGAGGAAGATAAAAGCTTTTTCATCCTCTTAGGAGATATATGGAGATGCAGCTCGCCACGAAATCTCTGGATTTCTATAAACTCAAATAAACTTGACTGGCGCACCAGTTTATGAACGCTCTGATTATTTCTTCTCTCTAACGGTTGTTTAACATTTTGACACTACGAGGAATTGATGGCCATGTAATTAAGTTGTTATACATTATGGCAGTGAATTAGAGTGCTCGTCTTGGGACCGAGAGGTTGCAGGTTCAATTGGGAAATACACTGAACCCCTAATATCAAGTCAAGTCAAGTCAAGTCAAGTCACGTTTATTTATATAGCCCTTAATCACAAAAATGTCTCAAAGGACTGCACAGGATTACAATTACAAAATTACACAATTACCTGATCCTAAACCAGCATGCGGGCAAGGAACAACTCAAAAACCTCAGTGTGAGGGAAAAAAGAGAAACCTTGAGAAAGGATCTCACATGTGGTAATCCCCCTTTCAGGATTGACCAGGGTGAATTACAATTAGCATTACTGTACACATTTTAGTAGACATTAGTTAAGATGTTAAAGATGTCAGGAAAGAGCATGACACCAACGACGCCCCCAGCCGGTAAACTAGTCCAGAAAGTCTATGACGGCCACGACGCTGCTTCCCATCTCTGCCAGCTGGTAAATGCAGGGGTTGACATGCTTGCAGGTCAGACGCTGGTCCGCTGACTCATCTCAAATCATCCTTCTCCTTCGTATCAGCCAGGCAGGCGTCGGAAAAAGACAGGACAAAACAGAATATGAGGTGGGCATCATACGCTTTGGAATAGAAGTGTGCCTTAAGCCTTGGTTTAAAAACTTCCGTTGAGCTTGCAGATGTTATCTCCAGAGGCAGGGCGTTCCATAGCACCGGGGCCCGGATGGAGAACGCTCTCGAGCCTGCAGACTTCTTGGCTCTCGGAGTCACAAGTAGACCGGCATTTTCCGAGCGCAGACTCCGTGCAGGAACATAGGGGGAAATCAAATCTCATATCTCCTCCGATATGCAGGTATGAACTTTGCATGGCTGTCGCGGTTATCGGCGTGTGTGTGTGTGTGTGAGTGAGTAAGTGTGAAGCACATTGTAAAGCACTTCGACATACGATATTTTCACTTTACTGTGTGGAATAAGAAGGTTTTCAGCCCCCTGTTACAGCCTTTTCCCCACTGTATGACAATCAGCAACAAATCAATTATTTCTACAAATGATTTATTGGCCCCAATTTTTACTACATATAATACATAGTAACATAAAGATTGGCCCCAACATTTACTCGATAAAATGAGTTCCCATGTGAGGTTAATTCAGTTCTGTATTGTGATTAAACAGTATAAATAACTCACCTAAATTCATGTGTAGCAAACTTTAAATTAATGAGCTTTTCATTCGTTCTCCTGATAACTATCGGAAAACTGGTGTAATGCTTTGAAAAGGCCCATTATAAATATTGAAATTGCCTCTACAATGTAATTAAATACATTTTTAAAAAGTAATTAATTGACCTCTGTATTCGCTTACTGCATTGGTTCCCAGTGCAGGGAAGATTTAATCTCTATATTTTAATTAAACAGTACCAACTAAATTGATGTGTAGCCACCTTCAACTGAATGACCTTTTCATACTGATAAGAATATTAAAAAACTGATTTGGTGCTCCAAAGGTGGAACAAGCATAATAAAACTATTGACTTGTTTGTTCAGAGCAATCAATTATTTATGTAAATAATTAATTGACACCAATATTCTCTACATATAATAGTGTCCCATAATAGGAAGATTTACGGTCTGTATTTTGGTTAAACGGTACAGAAAAACTCACCTAAATTGACATATAATTCCCTTATAAAATCCGTTTTCCTGATTGTATTCTCTATACACTGGTTTGGTATGACGAAAAGGAGTTACCAGCTTAACAGAAATATAGACTCGTGTCTTTAAGGCAATCGATTATTTATGTAATAATTAATTGCCCCTAACATTCTCTTGATATAATGCTTCTCCGTGTGAGGATGATTTAACTTCTGTATTTTGGTTGAACACTACCAACAATTTACCTAAATTGACATGTAGCCCAGTTCAATAAAATTACTAATATCCACTTTCTTGATGGAATAATCCCAAAAAATATAATTTGCTACGAAAAGGCAGGATTAGTTTATAATAGAGAAATATTAAAGGCAATATTCCCACTAATCGGCGCGTATGTGCAATTTCGTCAGATATTTTTAGTGCACAAGGAAATCTATCCTGTGCACAAAGATTAGGGCTCGAAATTGCAAAATTAATTTAATTGCAAATTTGGCCAGAACTACAGTGCATGTGGGTGAAAATAACGGCTGTTTCCGCTGAGGGGTGTTATAAACGCAGGATTTTGAAATTAATGTTAGCACAAGATTGAGTAACCGAAAGTAAGCGTCACACATTTAGGAAAGGGAGGGGCGGGGAAAATGAAGGACATCCTCATTTTTTGTTAAACTGGAAATGCACCTTGAACGTCTCATCTCATCTCATTAGCTGTACTGCTTATCCTCATTAGGGTCACGGGTGGGGGGCGGCTGGACCCCATCCCAGCCATCTCCGGGCAGTGGGCAGGGGACACCCTCAACTGGTTGCCAGCCAATCGCAGGGCACACGGGGACAGACAACTCACTCGCTCAGTCACACCTAGGGACAATTTGGACCGGCCAATCAACCTGACATGCATGTTTTTGGAATGTGGGCGGAAACCGGAGTGCCCGGAGGAAACCCACGCAAGCACGGGGAGAACATACAAACTCCGCACAGGAAGTCTGGAGCTGGATTTGAACCCACACAGGAGGTTCCCATGACATGAACTGTGCCGCACATGCGCTAACTACTGCGCCGCCTTGCTGCCACACCTTGAACGTAACTTTCATTAATTTCCAGCCTTTGCGCAGCATGTGAAATATATTTCTTCCTGCTTGACCTTGGTGATAAAACAATTTGACAGTCAGGAGCCTGACTGTTCACTCGAGTGACTTTACAGGAAAATTATTCTCTTTCTTGGTTGTAGGTTGCTGAAACTGTACATCCAAATATTTTGCCAAAATGCATGCACATTTAGCAGCTGATACTGTAACTATAAAACAATTTGTTCTTTCCGTATAGACTGAACCCATCCAACTAACCAAGTGAAGGCAGCCAGACCTGACTTTGAAGAAAGTATTTTTTTTTTATAAAATGCTACCCAAAAAAAAAATAACTCAGTAGAAGTGCTGAGACAATTTAGAAGAAATTTAACAAAGAACCACCAACAAGTGTTGCCATTACCCGAATTAGAAATACGTTTGTAGTCAATCTTAGGAAAAAATGTTCCTTCTCTTGAAAAGTATAATTAGTTGTGATTGCTTCAGCAAGGCACAACTACATTGCCAAGTGCTGTAAGCACAGCGACAATACAGATTTTCGATACGAGTCTCCGGGGCCCCGGAGACCAAAAAAAGTCCCCATCCGGAATCATGGGTTTTGAGAATCTCCCATCCGGAATAAATGGGCCCATTCTTTTCTATTGGTAGTCAAGGAAACGAGGGCTTTTCCAGAGGGTAGTAGGGACTAAGCAGGGACTGTCCAGGGTGGCTTGAGGGGGCCCGACCCACATTACCTTTAACCATGGGTAAATGGTGATTTCCAAATAGTGGATGCTCGCGACAGGATGCCAACAGCTATGTGTGCCGCTAGTTTTTGGGCTGGCGTGGCAACTTCATATTTACAAATTATGCTAATGGTTCATGTTAATGAGTTATGCTAATGGGTACATACTAAAAAGTGATGCTAATGGCTAAATGCTAACTTCTTTATACTAAATTTTTTTGGCAATGGCAATATTTTAAAGACTTCATATTTACAAATTATGCTAATGGGTACATGCTAGAAAGTGATGCTAACGTGTAACAACAGTGTTATTACTACGTTATTACCATATTTTTTAGACCTCCACAAGGCATATCCTTGTTGTTAACGGTTGTGTTCCCAACTCAAATGAACTTGCCAGTACCGGGGGGGCGGGCGGATTCCCCCCACAGAACCAAGTAAAAAATGACAGAAACATCTCTCTGAGTTAAAAACTTTATGCTAACTCATAATGCTAACAACCGGGGTTATATCAATCACAACTCTTACAATTGCCGCGGGAATTGTCTAGTTATATCTATCTTCTTCCGCCGAAGTTTGACGGGCTTCTCCTCCCAGAGCTTTTGGAGAAGCCCAACGATTCATATAACAAAAATTCTGGCCTGATCAGGACTTCCCTGCGATGATACGGATAAGCGATACGAGTCTCCGGGGCCAGCCCAAGTATTAGTGATGAGAGGTTGATGCTATGCTTACTTATGCCAGCGGTAAAAACTTTTGGTGACGAGTTGGAATGCCGCAGCCAGCCCACGTATTAGCGCAAGCTAGCTGTAAACACTGTCGGAAATGCTAACTTCTTCACAGTAAAAATTTTTGGTAATGGCTATATTTTAACGACTTCATATTTACAAATTCTGCTAATGACCTCGTGTTAATAATAATAATAATTAATAATAATAATAATTTCCTTGTATTGTCATTCTGTGTAACAATGTACACAGAACGAAATGTCGATTGCACCTGACCCGTTGTAGCGAGCCGATGCAGCCGCAGCCAACAGAGGGCGCCGCCGACCACTTTTTAAGTCTTAGGAATGACTCGGCCGGGGCGCGAACCCGAACCTCCCAGTCTCAAAGCGGGCGCCTTACCATCTAGGCTACTGAGCTGGTATCTAGGCTACTGAGCTGGTGAGGAGTTAAGGAGTTATATTAACAGATACGTTCTAAAAAGGGATGCTAACGGCTTAATGCTAACTTCTTCATGCTGAAAAATTTTGGTAATGTCTATATTTTAACGAATTCTCATTTACAAATTATGCTAATGGCCTCTTGTTGATTAGTTATGCTAACATATACATGCAAAAAAAGTGATGCTAACGGCTAAATGATAACTGCTTCATGCTAAAAAAATTTGTAATGGTTATATTTTACGACTTCATATTCACACATTATGCTAGTGGCCTCATGTTGATGAGTTATGCTAACAGATACATGCTAAAAAGTGATGCTAACAGCTAAATGCTAACTTCTTCATGCTAAAATTTTTTGTAATGGCAACATTTTAACGACTTCATATTTACAAACTATGCTAATGGATACATGTTGATGAGTTATGATAACGGTTACATGCTAAAAAGTGATGCTAACGGCTAAATGCTAACTTCTTCATGCTGAAAATTTTTGGTAATGGCAATATTGTAACGACTACATATTTACAAATTATGCTAATGGCCTCATGTTGATGAGTTATGCTAAAGGATACATGCTAAAAAGTAATGCTAACGGCTAAATGCTAACTTCTTCATGCTGAAAAATTATTCTAATGCTAACCTGCTAATGAATCAGCAAATTGAATGGGCTTGATGCATTCCGGATGGGCCAATTCAAATGGAATTTAGAGTCGAAGCAATCGGTGGTATGGGGAGAATGTTCATGCTGGGTGATGTAAATGTACAGCCTGTGGAAACATGGGAGGTGCAAGAGGCAGTGAAATAAATGAAAGGGGGGAAGGCGCCTGGGTTGGACGGTTGTAGTCAAGTCATGTTATTTGGATAGCCCTTAATCACAAAGGGTCTCAAAGGGCTGCACACACCACAGATTATTGCAAACCACAGACTATTATTACACCATCTACTGATCAAAAGCTTACATGAGGGCAAGGAAAAACTCAAAAACATCAACATGAGGAAAATGAAGAAACCTTGAGAAGGACTGCAAATGAGGTAATAACCCTACCAGGATGACCAGGCTGCAATGAATTTTGCAATTACAAATAATACACAGATATTGTCAACTTAAAATATAGGTTATTCATATGCTATAGAGTAGAAGTGTTTTAAGCCTAGATTTAAACAGTTAAACTGAGGTTGCAGATCGAATCTCAGCGGGGAGAGCATTCCACAGCACTAGGGCCCGAATGGAGAACACTCTCGAACCTGCGGATCTCTTCTTGGCTCTTGGGATCACTAGTAGACCAGCATTTTCAGAGCGAAGGCTCCGGACTAGAACATAGAGCGAAATTATTTCTGAAAGATATGAGGGAGCAAGTCCATGCAGGATTTTGTATACTACCAACGGAACCATGAAATCACATCTTAAGCTAACAGGGAGCCAATGCAGGTTAGCTAAAATCAGGGTAATGTGATCAAACTTTCTTGTCTTAGTTAAAAGCCTCACTGCAGCATTTTGTACCAGCTGAAGTCCTTGATTTTGGACTTTGGGAGACCGGAAAGTTGTGCATTACAGTAATCGAGGCGGGAGGTGACAAACGCATGAATTATGATATCCACATCCACTGAGACAGCATATGGCGAATTTTAGCAATGTTGCGAAGATGGATAAAAGCTGTGCTAGTAATATTCTTAACTTGTGTTTGAATGGATGGATTGGGGTCAAATATGACACCTAATTTTTTGACTGTGTCACTCTGGGTGATATTACATTTGTCAATGTTCAGAGCTGTTTTTGAGAACAAGTCACGGCATTTAAATGGACCAATAACTAGCATTTCGGTCTTTTCAGAGTTAAGGCGCAAGAAGTTAAGTGACATCCATTCTTCTATCTTTTATGGAAGCATGTAAATGCTAAAAAGAAGGGGGCCAAGTGCTGAACCCTGCGGAACACCACAGGTAACACTAAAGGGCTCATATGTCATTTCACCATATTTCACACAGTGCGTCCAATTTAAGAGGTAAGATCTGAACCGTAAGAGGACGGTTCAGATGAGACCAATCCATTTTTCCAAACCTTCTAGTAAGATATTATGGTCCACAGTGTCAAAGGCAGCACTAAGGTCCAGCAGCAGCAAGAGTGATGAAGCGCCGGAATCCATTGCCAGTAGAAGATCATTGGTTACCTTAATCAGGGCTGTCTCAGTAGAGCGCTTAGCCCTGAAACCTGATTGCATAGATTCGAAAAGATTGTTCTCGGATACAAAATCATTCAGCTCCTGTGCCACAACTTTTTCAAGTACTTTAGAAAGAAACGGTAGGTTTGACACAGGTCTATACTGTAATTACATAAGCTTTCTGGATCAAGTTTGGGTCATTTCAGTGTCGGTTTAATAACAGCGGACTTAAAAGCCACTGGAACTACACCTGAGGAGAGTGATATGGGGCGGCATTAGCTCAGGAGGTAGAGCGCTTGTCTTGGGATCAAGAGGTCGCAGGTTCGGTTCCCGGCTCCTTCGTGTTGTATGTCGAAGTGTCCTTGGGCAAGACACTGAATCCCTAATGCCCCCAATGAGCATGGCCGCTATTTGTGTGTGTGTGAATGGGTAAGTGTGAAGCACATTGTAAAGTGCTTTGAGAGGTCTTCATTGGCTTGAAAAGGGCTATTTAAATGCAGACCATATGCTTATAATATTTAGAACTGAAGGTCCATGGACCTAAAAAAGACCTTTAATCAGCGAACCCGGAAGCAAGTCAAACAGTCAAGTAGTCGGTTTGGCCGTATTCACCACCTGTTAAAGATTGTCAAGTGACAGATCACTAAATCGGGGAAAAATCCCTGGACAGCCACCATGTCGCGCATCTATAGATTTCAGACCTTTAATAAGTGATGTATTCACATTGTCTTTAGAAATTTCTTCCCGTATGCGTTGAATCTTCTTATTAAAGAAGACCATAAAGTCATGGCCTGAATGGGTAAAACTATCTGGAATAATATGTTGCCTCATTAGCTATGCTAAAGTGTCGAAAAGGATTTTGGGGTTATTCTTTTGTGCCGCAATCACCTTCGAAAAATAAGGTGATTTTGCAGTAGTCAGACCAGTTTTGACGGAAAACCTCAAGCATGGTAGCGCGCCATTTTCTTTCAGATTTCCAGCAATCTTGTTTAAGCAATCTCGTTTCATCATTAAACCAAGGCGTGCGTCTTTTAGGTCGTGATTTAAGCCTTAGGGGCGCCACTGAATCCAGGACACTAGCCACGGTGGCATTAAACTCATTAATGAGTGAGTCAATAGAGCCTTTATATAAAGGAAACAATGCAACTTCTCCTGAAAGAAGATGAGAGAGCTCAGAAACTATGCCAGTGCTTATATTGCTTCCGCTAAATTTTTCAGTTTTTTTAATACAACATTTAGCCAGCACCTCAAATGAAACCAAATAATGATCAGAAATAACGATAGTACACGGTAACACCATCACATTTGAGGTTGAAACTCCTCGAGTCAGAACCAAGTCTAGTCTGTATCCATTTTTATGAGTCGGCAAATTAATCATTTCATTAATACCATATGTATCACTTAGACAGAAACAACAGTAAGTGAACTGAGTGGAGAGTTCATATGAATGTTAAAGTCCCACACAATTATTATTTTGTCTGCATGGGTTACTAGGTCAGACAACAGTTCAGAGAATTCATCTAAGAAAACTGAGTATGGTCCTGGTGCGCGATAAATAGTTACTACATAAATTAACATTAAAGAGGACCACATAACAAGAGCCTCAAACACCATATAATTATTAGAGGTACGGGGAGTACCTTGGTATTTTTTCATAAATTAGCGCGACACCGCCACCCTTCTTCAAAGAGCGTGCTACATGACAGCTCACGTAGTCTTGAGGAGAAGCCTCATTTAACGGTGAAAACTCATCCGGTCTCAAGGAATTTTCACACGGATCAATCAGGTTAAGTTTGTGATCATGAATGAGATCATCAACAAGTAGAGCTTTAGGAGCAAGCGATCTAATATTTAAAAAAAAAAATTTTAGCTTTGCTGAATCTTTGAACTTAGCTGAAGTCTTTGTAGAAATCGTCACAAGATGTTGCTGTTCGGGCGTGTAGAGTCTCAGGCGTCGAAATATTGGTGGAATTAGGCACCATTCCACATCTTCATGTCCTTCTCTGCCGTTTCACCGATGTAACTCCCTTAGCTTAGCCCCAAAAAGTCGAAATTTAGACGCCGACCCAATTGTATATGTTCCTTCCGACTATAGGTATTATTGGCCACGCATGTGTCCAGAAAAGAAATTAAAAAAGACAAGAAAACAGAAATAAATAGAAAATTAGCTGAAGAGCTTTGAGTCGCTGCGTCGATGCGTGTTGCCATCATCATTTAAATATAGTGGAAGCTAGAGCTCTTTTGTTGATAGGAATGAGTTGATAGGTGTTGTGAAAGGATAGTGGGATGTTTTGGACGCGTTTTAAGGGATGGGCTAGGCACCCGTATAATGTGGCGGGGGTAAACCGGTGAAAGTTGTCGGGCCCTGCTGTTGAACACAAGAGTGTGTTGTGTCACCCTGACCCGAGTGATATGGCCGCTTTTGTCTTGTGTCCCGTTTCATCTGGAGGGACGAAAGCATGACCAACTTAGGTGCTGAGGTGCTTAACTTGTTTGGGTGTTAGGGTACTTTTTCCCTTTTTTATTTTCTTTGTTTTTGTTTATGTGTTTTTCTTGCTGTCAGTCACCCCTCTCGAGGGATATGACCAGCATAGATGGATAGATAGATTTTTATAAGGTTAAAATTGTTACGTATGTTATCTTATTTTAGATTAGAACATATTTTGATTTAAGTTTTGAGTGTTTTTCTGGGATGTGTTTCATGTTTAGCTTATTTTCTAAATATATGTTTTGTCCTTGTATTTCGTAGTTTATTTGTTGTTACACTGAAAAGTCAATATTTTGAATAGACATTTTGTTGTGTCATGCAAAGACATCAAAGAGTGGGAATGTTTTTAAATAATATTTAGTTTCATCAAATTGCTTTTGAAACAATAACAATTAAAGCAAACTTATATATTAAAACCTGTTTATAAACATTTTGATTTTTAGTTTTATAAAATTACCGTAGTTTTGTCAATGTAGTATTTTTGTAGTATATCTGTAGTGTTTCCATAATATAACGTTTGGAGTATATCTGTAGTATTTTTGGAAAATTAATGTAGTAGTATTTTTGAAGTAGTTTTGTCGTTAAGATTTTTGTAGTACTATTTTTGTAGCATTCTTTTGCAATATTTCGCATTTTGTACTATAGTGTTACTGTAGTTGTATTTTTGTCGTATTTCTGTTGAAGTACCCAAATGGTTTTTTTTTATAAGTAGTACTTAATTTACTATTACATATATTGTCATTATATTTTGACCATTTTTGTTTTGCGTGCCAGATCGAAAAGCCTGACAGTAGGCTATTTCTACGTGACCATGATGGCCACGGGCCGTGGTTCACCCACCTCTGCCTTAGAGGCTGGTAATGCTTCTGAATGATAGCGTTGTGATGGTAAAAAACAGGATACACAACAAAACTGACTCAGATGAATACAATATACAGTACTCCCTAGATTTTTCACGGTTAATCCATTCTATAATCACCACTGTTGGGAATAACGCCGTAATTAATACAGTAATGCTGTTATGTAACGGTATATTCTAAGGAATTATTTTTTCTGTTGTTACCGTTACTGACGGTGAAAAGCGGATTGTTACTTTGGATTAATTAATTAATTAATTAATAAACATCACACAGAGTGACTCAGTTAAAAATTTAGGTGTCATATTTGACCCTGAACTATCCTTTGAGATGCATGTAAAACAAATTACTAGAACTGCCTTCTTCCATCTTCGCAACATTGCTAAAATCCGTTCAATACTGTCTCAGTCTGATGCGGAAACAATAATTCATGCATTTGTTACCTCCCGTCTCGATTACTGCAATGCACTACTCTCCGGTCTCCCGAAGTCCAGAATCAAGTCTCTTCAGCTAGTACAAAATGCCGCAGCGAGGCTCTTAACCAGGACAAAAAAGTACGATCACATAACACCGATTTTGGCTAACCTGCATTGGCTCCCAGTTAGCCAAAGATGTGACTTCAAAGTTCTCTTAGTATTGTACAAAATCATACATGGACTTGCTCCCTCTTATCTTTCAGATCTGATCTGCCACTATGTCCCGGGCCGAAGCCTACGATCTGAGAGTGCTGGTCTTCTGATGATCCCGAGAGCAAAGAAGTCTTCTGCTGGTTCGAGAGCGTTCTCCATCCGGGCACCGGTGCTGTGGAATGCTCTTCCCCCTGAGATTCGATCTGCAACCTCAGTGGAAATGTTTAAATCTAAACTTAAAACTCACTTCTACTCCATTGCATACGAATAACCTACTCCTCTTGTCGGTTGAAAATAGTTTGTGTAATATAGTGTAACAATCTGTGAAGCCCTTTGAGACTCTTCGTGATTTAGGGCTATACAAATAAAAATGACTTGACTTGAAAAAAATTAATTGAGACGAGGTGTGTTGCCGTAGACGGATTTAACCACAACACACAACTATTAACATTAGATGACACACTCAGTAAAAATGTGGCATTATGGATGATATTATTACACACTTAACATTACATATAGAGAGAGAGATTGGATAGTCACTTTATATTGTTTTACTATTGACTTGTTGCGAACAAAATATTTGAATTGAAGTTGGCTATTTCTACTTGATCAGTTGTCTTAGTTTGTGAAAGTTTGATTTATTTATTTTACAATGCAGTGTTAAAGACAATTTATATTGTTGAACTGTTTACTTTTGTTGTTTGAAAATACTTGTAGTACAGTAGGCTGTGTCTACTTGACCAATTGTCTCAGGTTGTGAAAGTTAGATTGAATTGATTAAACTCACTTTATCTTTTTTACTTTGGAGTGTTATTTTTGGGTTGTTTTACTTTTGATTTTTGTTGCGCTTTAGGAGCAGGGAAAATCTGTTTCTGGTGAGGTGCAATAAATATTCCAAGATTCTATAACACTACTACCAGTCTGTTCTTCTCTATTGAACTGACTCGAATACTGCTTAGATTTCTAATTCCTTGACATACAACAACTTATTTTTAAGGTAACGACAGTAGTTACTTTTCCTGGTACCTAGGTACCTATTCTGTAGAGTTATTCCGTTACTAAATCCTAGATAGATAGCTCGGTAGCCTAGATGGTAGGGCGCCTGCTCTGCGGCTGCATCGGCTCGCTACAGTTTAACTGTACGGGTCAGGTTTATCGACATTTCGTTCTGTGTGCATTGTTACAAAGAATGACGATAAAAGTAAATTCTAAAAAAAAAAAAAATAAAAAAAAATAATTCTATGAGGTCTGATGGCCAAGCACCGCAAACCTTTCAAGGAGCATGAATTTATCTAGGACTGTTCATGGAATACTAGGCTAATTAGTCGGCCCATACACATTTTCAGCTTACTAAATCCGGCCCGCTTTTTGAAAAGTTTGGACACCCATGATATAGAGGATTCTTTGGCGACATACAGCCAAAACAGGGTCTGTTGGGGTGACACCTTGATTGAAACCTGTAGTGGGTAGTACGTTACGTCAGCTATGCGCTCTACGGACTCAAGTCGCTTGTCAGATTTGGAGTGCTCCAGATGAGATTTGAATAAGTATATTTTTTCTCTGAGCCCTATGTATTCATTAAAAGAGCCATGTATGGCTCACGAGCCATAGGTTCCCAACTTCTGCTCTAAACTTTCACCCCAAACGAGGAGAAAACTAATCCGAGAAGCAACCAAGAAGCCCATGATCACATTGGGTGACCTTTTCAATCCCCACCTCAGAATGGAATAATGTCATATCCCAGGGGGTTTACAGTAGTCTTGTACTCTTGTTTAGCATGCATTAGAGTTTTTTGTTAATGTCAGCTATTAGCCTTTGAACCTATGTGGGAGTGAACACAGCTGACTAGCTTCCCACTTATTTGCCTTCATATTCCATTAAAATTCTATGATCTATGAATTATTCATGTAACATTCAACCTGTGGTGGAACTGACCTGTCCGAAGAGTTTATTGAGGTAGGTGACGTAGGCAGCCGCCACTGCCGAGTTGTTGCTGAGGCTTTGTTTATCGTGTCGGCGAGTCTCTTCATTGCCACTGCCCGTTTTGGGTGTCGTGGGAGACTTTGAGCTGAATCAACAAACACATCCCCAGCTAACGCTCAGACAAGATTCACTTACAAAAAAAATCACCCTGGCTGCATCAAACAGACTAAAAATGATCGGACCAATCAGTAGACACATCTCATTACATGGAGTCAGTGGGGGTTAAGCATCCTTTCATTTGGATCTTTGAGGGCTTGTTTTGCAGCTGATGTACCAATCAGTATCTCTAATTATTTCTTTCTTTTAATCAGTGCTGATGAGAAATAGATTAATACAAACCAGAATTTCTTGGAGAGGCTGAGCTGGAGAGCTTTGTTCTTGAATCTGCCCATTGTTGGGGATCTGCTGGCTGCCAGGCCCCTTCCTCCTCGTGGAGACATGCTTAGGTGGGAGATAAACATGGTTAGGCCTTTTCAAATTACATTTAACATTAGTTGATAGTTTACACTAACAAAAAAAAGAAAAACAGTTGCTGTCTCTTTTGGTAACACATTTGAGTGTCAGTGACATAAGACGGTATGTTTTGTGTAAAAATGGACTACAGTGGGACCTCGCTACTTCACAGTTCCACGTTCGCGGGTTCAGAGCTTCGCGGGTCTAAAAAAAAATAATAATAAAAGAAAATAATTAAAATATTTTTTTTAAATTTTAATCAATTTATTTTTTAAGCATTTTTGAAGGGGCGTCGCTATTTCGTGGTTCCACGTTCGCGAGTTCAGAGCTTCGCAGGTCTAAAAAATAATAATAATGAAATAAAATAATTTAAAACAAATTAAATATATTATTATCATTTTTTTTAAAAAGCATTTTTGAAGGGGCGTCGCTACATTCCGGATGTTCACTTTTCGCGGGTGGTTTTGGTCCCCATTAACCGCGATAACCGAGGGATTACTGTAATACTTTTTACAATTTTTTTTTTTAAATATAGTATGCTAAACTGCCCTCTACCATAGAACACATGTACGTATGCAGAATAAATTATTCAAAATTACTTACTGTGATTGTAGTGCAAGTCTCACCCTGTTACTATAATAGGAGTTCTTCAATAAACATCTGCTGGCTAATATTTTTTTAACATGTCTCTCTGCTGTAACAATATTCTAGGAGAGAAAGCATTCAAGCTCTTTTCCTTAAGTACCACTCTTTAATCAATCTTTTTTCAATAGTATCATAGCTGTCAACCTTCACGGCTCCATGCCCTTACAAACTGTCATATTTTCCCGTACAAAATACAAAATAATCTTACACCATATATTTTTTTCAAACATCTTATATTTTACATCTGTTTTGTTATATCATATATATTGTTAATTAACATTTTGTTGTGAGATACTGAGTTGCTCGACATTAATGAGATTTATTTTTGAAAAAGTTCAAAAATAAGTAGCTTGGACGTTCACTGTGGAAGGAAAAAATACATGCAAATTTAATTAAGTAGAATTTTCTTATTCAAATTATCAATTCATTTTCTGCATTAAATTATTGTTGGTAATATACTGATTAAAGGGATAACTACAAACCTGTCTTTTTTCATTTTCTCCCTTTACACTTCCTTTTTTTCTTAATTTTTTTATACAACATAATAATTCGTAATATAATACATTAAAGCAAGTGAGCCGTTTGAAAGCATCGTTAATGAGTCGGGCCGAAAAAGACGGTTCTCTAAAAAGAGACGGACTTTGTTTCACGACACAACTACCACATGAAATCCGATGTTGAATGATGCATGATGGGAAATCCCCAGGCGGCAGACACATGCGCACAGTAGCATCAAACCGCTCGCTTCGTTTGCAACGAAAAAAACTATACCGAGATTGAGGCTACCGCGGCAAACTCGTTTGACTTGATTGATTTGCCATTCGTGAATAGTCAGTGTATACCGAATGGTACCCATAATTGACAAATTTGCGTTTTTCCGTACAGATTTTCTTGTACGTTGTACACGTCTTAAAATCCATAATAAACGTACTTTTTACGGCAAAAACGTACAGGTTGACAGGTATGTAGCTTACTGATGAGGAAAAGCACAACACCTCCACAAAGTTACACTTGTTTATGGTGGGAACGAATAATAATTTGTAATTTTGATAATATGGTTAATAAACATGTCAAAAATATCTCACAGTAACTGTTGTATACTAGCTTCTTTTCATTACATTAGTAGTAATGGCTAATTTAAACAAAAAGTTCCCCTCTATTACAGTGCCCTGTTACTGCTATGTTTCACCTGGAGCGACGAAAGCATGACCAACTTAGGTGACGAGGTGCCTAAATTGTTTGGGTGTTTGGGCATTTGGGTTGGCCATGGTCCCCCCAAAATATTTGTCTGTGTTTTCCGCCAATTTGTATCTTTTTTTATTGTCTTTCTTTTTGTGTTTGTCTTGCTGTCGGTCACCCTTCTCGTGGGATATGACCAGGGTAGATAGATAGATAGCATATTGCGGTGAGCGGCTACTGGCAGAGCACATTTTTGTCAGGCCTAATGTTTTTTTTTTTTGCCGTTCTGTCCACCAAAAATGAATATCCGGCCGCAGTTTATTATTCCAAGTCGGGTTTTTGCGAGCAGAGGCCAACAGCAGAGGCAGCAGTTTAGGAGGCAGGGTGGTCGTTTTGGGACCAGAATTCAATCCCCGGTTCCTCGAGTTAAATGTCGGAGAGCCCTTGGGTAAAACACTGAACCCCGCATGCCCCTGATACGGACGTAGAGGCCTTGTATGGCTGCTTCTGGTTATCGGTGTGTAAGTGTGTGTGTGTGTTTTTTGGGTAAAGTGTGAAGTACTTTATGAAGCGCTTTGGAGGTCTTCAGTGACTGATTAAAGGCGCTATACAAATGCAGCCCATTTGCCAGTCCATTTATCATTTGCCAGAGCACACATTTTTCAGGCCTGAACGTTTTTTTCTGCCGTGATATCCGCCTAGAGTGAGCAGCACCCAAATAGCCGCAATCTATTACCCCCAATAGCATTTTTGCTGTTAATACTAACTAAAGTAAA
This sequence comes from Urocampus carinirostris, assembly GCF_059441175.1. Classification (NCBI taxonomy): domain Eukaryota; kingdom Metazoa; phylum Chordata; class Actinopteri; order Syngnathiformes; family Syngnathidae; genus Urocampus; species Urocampus carinirostris. The sequence continues at coordinate 44,589,213 of NC_142356.1, read as the reverse complement.
CTGCACTTCTTTATCCCTAACTCCATATTGCAGTGGACTAGCAAAAGACCTTTCTTTCTTGTGCCATTGTGGCCTGTCTAAAATGAAATGCGCATAAGTCGCCATATTCCATTAACCCCAGTCGATTATTGCTTTGAAAAGAGGCTGGCAGAGCGCTTTTTTCAGTTTTGGTCGCTGAGGTGAGCTGTTGTGGGCCACTAAAAATAAACAACACTGTTTTAGTCGTGATCAGTTTTCCCCAGTCCACTATTGCCGAGAGCAAGGCTTGGCAGAGCACAATTTCTTTGAGATTGAGGCCGCGAAAGCTTGCCATTATGACACTATCCTCATTTGTCTATTACAAAGAGCGGGAGCCAGAATGGCAATTTCATGTCATGTGTGGTGCCTATTTTTTTCCGTTCTTTATGCCTAAATTGTACAGCACCTGTGCGGCTGCAATCTTTTATCCCCAGTGGACTTCTGCTGGGAGAGGGGCTTGCAAAGAACCTGCTAACGGAAGGGGAGGGGCTATTTGGTGTTTTTTTTGTATATCGCAGTGAGTCCCCGTTAACAGCAATGAAAGAGGGATTACAGTCATAAACATTTTGATTTTTTTTTCTTATTGTATTAACCTTGTTGCAGAAGATATTCGACTTTCAGATCTTTCCTTTACACTTTGGAAAGACATCCTGCAGAAAAAAACAGAAATGTTATAAGTAGAATTTGACTTCAAATCGGAGACAGCATCATAAGTTAGTATCTTGTTGATATTTTGCGGTGGACCCAACAAAGTACAACAAAGTAATGAACAAATCGTAAGAAAACAAACAAACAAAAAACGAATAAAACCGCCAGAAATAAAAAAAAAACAGACCTCACAAATCAAAATGCATCTAGAAAATGGTGATGGGGGGGAAATGAAAGTGGAAAAGGAAGATCACACAACCCTGAGTGTTGAGGCAGGTGTGGGGTGATTGAACCTGTCACAATGACACACTTATTAGGTGCCCTCTGCTGGATGGAGACACGCAATACTCTTACATATTTTGCCAGAATAGCAAAATGTGTGCCGCTGTGGACGCAAACACAAATGACGCAATGATGGAAAATAATATCTACATACTGTCAACCTGTACGGTTTTGCCATACAAATGCATTTTTTATGCATTTTAATACGAGTACGACGTACAAGGAAATCTGTACGGAAATACGCAAATTTGTCAATGATGGGTACCATCCGGTATACACCGACTATCACGAAACGGCAAATCAATCACGTCAAAGGAGTTTGATGCGGAAGCCTCTATCTCGGTATCGTTTTTTTCGTTGCAAACGAAGCGAGCGGTTTGATGCTACTGTGCGCATTCGTCTGCCGCCTGGGGATTTCCCATCATACATCATTCCGAAAAAAAAAAAAATTTTTGTACGGGAAAATACGACAGTTTGTACGGGCATGGAGCCGTGGAGGTTGACAGGTATGTATCTATGATTTCAGAGCAATAATATTATTTCCTGGTACGTTTTTCTACTTCTTTTTGCTGTTGAATGAACAAAAAACTCTAAAATGTTAATTTTGCACGATAAAAACACGAATAAGAGCTTAATAAGAGCTTCCTGCAGTAAGCCCATAATTTCATATACATATCATTTCATAGACCCAAATCTTGATTTTTATGATTGCTTTTAAAAAAAGGGGTATATCGGCTTGAGTAGACTTTGTTAAATATCTTTATATAGTTATCATGTATTTATTCAAATAATACTTATATATTTACTGTTCAAAGAGAACGTTATTCATTTTGGCCACCTTGTAGTGTCAGAAGAACTGCAGGGTTATCTACTAATTTACCAGTATTACTATGGGCTTTATTCTTTCTGCAGGGTTGGTACATCTTTTTCAAAGCCAAATTAAAGCAATTTTTTAGCCCTTTTAAGGGCAACTTTTCAATTTATCCAGTACCTTTAAATGATTAAATCCAGCATTAATCAGGAGAACATTTCTTGTCATTTCTTAAGGGTAAAATAAAGTTGCTATGTTGCTGCTAGCACATACCTTGTACAATTTTGAGCTGTTTCTATCTATGATCTTCTATCTTTTTGTGTCAATTGGCTGACATAAACTGACATGAATTCTGTCATTCTGCTTTAACAATGCACACGCAACTTCAATACATCACACTTGTTTACAAACACGGGAAGGGCTTTAGAGATGTCAGGTAAGAGTCGATTTGAATACAGAAGACAATAAAAGAAAGAAGGTACAGTTTGTATAAAAAAGAGAAATGTTATCAAAATTTTGACTTATTTATATAATATTGATAGGCCCGAGTGCATTCAATCTTTAAATCTTAGAGAATCTTTAAATCTTTTGTGTTTTTCAGAGATTCAGTGTCTAAATTGGTTTAAATCAAATTGTAAATAGTCATCTTTTTGCTTTTTTTCATTTGTTCATCGCACTAAATATAAATATGTTGGACTTTCTGTTAATTGTTCTCCATTTCATGGATTTTGTGTTTGTTCGACTTTAAATCGGTTCAGTGTTTAAAAAGTTAGAATTGTTCTGTGAATATCAAAATGGATTTTTTGTGTTTTGCTGGGATCCATTGCAAAACATGAAATTACTAATTACTAAATAATTTGTTGCATAACATTTTATTATTAACGATAATGTATCATTAAAAAAACAAAAAATCGGAGGAGCCGTTTGGGAACCAAATGAGCAAGCTCTTCTCAGTGAGTTGAGCCAAAAGTGGCGTTTTTCTAAATAGAGCTGTCCTCTTGGCTTCGACCAATAGGGGGTGGTGACACTTCACATGACAACGCGATAATAGCAAGCTTCCAGAACAGGAGTGTGCCCCCCCCCTTTTTTTAAATAAACTGTCTTCACTTATTGCGTGGTATATGCACTATGACTGCCAAGAAACATGGCAATGGCAAAAATTTCAAGCATTTTTAAATACTTCATCCAAAATTAAAGCGTGTTCCTGACCTTAAAAACACAACATTTTCAAGCATTTTCAAATATTACGAACCCGGTTTTGGGCCTCTTCATGGTATTCCGGTGTCACAAGACATGCATGGTAAATGACGGTTTGACTGCAGGCATAGCTCAACTAGAGGGATAACCTCTTACTTTGCTTTATTGTTTAGTAAATGATGTATGCAAAAGAGCTTGTAAATATTTGTGGTAAATTCCCTTTTAAGGGGTGGACCCCAAATCATGTTTTAATCATGACAGAGTGCTTCAAACTTTGAATGAAAGGAAAAGGGTTTGATGGCCCATGTTTGTACATTTATTCTACGACAAAGTGGCACTTGTATAGCCTGTTACATCCTCCCACATGCGTAAATCAGGCTGAATGTCTATTGTCATTGTTTTTGTGGGTTGAACAAGGACCATAATGGCCTGATGGCCTTCCTTTTCTCTGCAATTGCTAGATTCCTACTAGTGTTTGAGCAACAAATCTATGACCATATGGATCTTTGACAAGGTGTGACCCTGTTCAGTTTTGCTCATACGTAGCCTTCGTCTGGATTTTGTTTAAATGAAGTAGAGTCAGAAAAAGATGATGTTCAAACACCTTGAGGTAACAGTAAATAATTCAATTCACCTGAATGTAATCATCCACTGTGTTGAGAGAATTGCTTTAAATTACATTTTTTGGTCTCTAAAATTGGATTTGGTGGTGATAGGATCGCCAATTAGGTGGGGCTGAAGATCCATTAAAGATCGAACAAGCCTCTAATATTTACTGTATCATGAGGGAAGTAATCCTCCAAACAAATTGTATCTTAGCTTTAAATTATCGATTTTACAATTCATTGATATCTATTGAATGCAATGTTGTGTTATTCTAAACAAACTACGATTTATTTTCATGGCAAGCAAAATCTCATTAAAAAAAACACAAATTACATTGTTGACACAAGAAATGTGGTGTAGAAGAGGAGGAAGGGGCGCCGGGTATTCTGTAGAGGTTGAAAGTACTGATCAATACGCCTGATTTTAAGATAAACAACTAATTTCAATGATCAGGAATTACTTTATAGCATATCACAATGAAATGGATTTATGGCCATCACCAAAAGCAGTTCTTTGTGAAATATTTTCTTTCAGCCGATAGAGGGAGAGAAAGAATCACAGACCATCCAAGCCTCGTGGTCTGATCGTGCCAGGCTTCCTCGCCAAGGGGCTGGAAGTAAAAGTGAAAAAAGAGGGCGAGCAGGCATTCCTGCCTGCACTTTTAGGCCAATTAGGTCATTGGTCACCGGAGGTGTGTCCTGTGACTGGTCAAACTTTTATGTTGATGCTCTTCAAAATAAAGCTCTCTAAATGACTGATTGATCAGTAGGCGAAATTTCATTAGACACTCAAAAAATAAACCTATGCCATGAATCATAACCACATTCAAAGGAACCTAAATAATCTTTTGATTACAAATGAACACTTAGGTGGTTCAAATCTTTATTATAAAGCTGGAGAGTCTGGTCTCTTCCTGTAGATGAAAGGGGCTTGGTTTGCCCTGCTTTTGTTTTGACGGATTGTGAATCTTTTTGTGATGGCAGAAACGGTGGTTGGAAAAGGTCACGGGAAATGCATTTGTGGCTGTGTAGTATCTTACAACTGCAAAGAGTTTTGACTTATGCTCGACTGTTAGCAAGACTGATTAATGTCGTGTCACGGACATCTCCGATTCTTACGATCATGACTAGATGATAAAAAGCCGCACTACGCGCGAACAAGCTATCAACATAAACGCCTCAATTCACCACCGCAAAGACCGACTCCCGGAATCTGCTCTGGCAGCCATCGGCCGGCCCTATTCGGTGGAGACACGGAGAACAGACAGTTAAATTACAACCGTGGATGTCACATGCCGTCACCAAACTGAGCGCCTTGCAACTCCCAGCGGGGTTAAAACGCGCCATGACTGAGTAGTGGTTGCCTGTCTGTCATGCTTCTATACAATCAGTGTGCATGCCTTGCATGCTGATTGCAACACGCTGCTAGCATGTTAAATTGTAAAAAAGGGAGGAGTGGGTGCTTGGTAATGCGTTAGTCGTGACCTTTTAATATCATGGGCTGCAACAATCAACTAATGTGCAATTAACTGATACAACGTATCAAATGATAAAATCTTAACAGATAAGCCCCAGCTGCCATTCGTTTCCTAATTATGCCTCTCCCTATTTAAGCGCTTCTTTTCCGGTAACTCTTTGTCAGTCCGTCAGCAAACCTCAGCACATGCAAGGCTAGCACTTTTGACTCTCGCTCCCGTTTTGATTCCCACCTGTTCCAGCATCCTGTGAACTGCCTGCCCACCTCGTCTTCCTGCCTGAATTCTTCCACTGATTCCTGCTATCTATCCCCTGCCCATGGCTTCCCGATCGTCTCCAGTTCCCTGACTTGCTTCCGATCCCCGACCACGTTTTGTTCTCCTATCCTCCTATGTTGGGTCCTCATACCCAACTTGTTCTGATCCAAGACCATGCTTCGTTCTCCTGTCCTGGCTATCCGACTATCTCTGATCCACAATCCCGCTTTGCTCTCTGGCCCTGGCTGTCTGCCTCGCCAACTGTCACCGGCTGCGAGGGCTTCCGGTCCCACCTGCCCACCATCTGGTGCTCGCTGTTTATTCCTCTCCCGGATCCCCCTGATTCCTTAATAAACTGTTGTGTGAATGTTACGCATTTGGGTCCCATGTTTGTTCTGGTCATGACATTCCGCCCGTCAAGTCAAGTCACATTTATTTTTATAGCCCTTAATCACAAAATTTCTCAAAGTACTGCACAGGATTACAATTACACAATTACCTGATCTTAAACCAACATGTGGGCAAGGAATAACTCAAAACCTCAGCGTGAGGAAAAAGAGAAACCTTGAGAAGGGAAGTGGTAATCCCCCTTTCAGGATGACCAGGGTGAATTACATTTAGAATTACAGTACACAAACATAGTAAACACTAGGTAACGTGTTGAAAATTTGTCCGGAAAGTGCATGACAGCAACGATGCCCCAGCCTGTTAACTAGTCCAGAAAGTCTATGACGGCCACGACGCAGCTTCCCATCTCTGCCAGCTGGTCAATGCAGGCGTTGACATGCTTCAGGTCAAACGCTGAAACACCCGTCCCTCTGTCCCTCTGCCCGTCTGTCTATCTATTGATCTATCGATCGATCAGCCTTTTCTGACATAAACTTCATTAGGAACAAACACAGGACACACCTGCAAAAGTCACTGAGAGTTTCAATGTCAATTTAGACTCCAGATCACAGTACACTGGTGAAGACCTTGGAATGCCAGCCTTTCCACTAACAGGCAAAGAAAGAAATGGCAATGTCGTTCGTGGCAACATTTCGGTATCATGGCAAAAATGGAAGTTAAAATACTGAAAAACTGTTACAAATGTTTTACTAAGTTCAACAGATATAATGCATTGTTTTAACGGCTGCAAAAGTAGTGATTAGTTGAAATGTGATAAGATTGATTTTAAAATTAGTTTATTTTTGTTAAATCTTACATAATCATTATTTGTATAAACATGGTTCGTGTAAGTGAAATTGATAGTCTTACAGAATTAAATGGGATTCCTGCAAAATGCTGTAAAAGTTGTCATTTGTAATTAAAACCATTTTCATTCAGGTAAAGAAGAAATAAAATATTGCATGTTGAAATGTACAGTATGTTTCCTACCCTGTTGAATCATTTTGAAAAATTTCTAATAATTAAAAATCAGTTCTCACCTAAAATGTCATTAAGATAAAACACGTAATTAATCAATCAATTAAATCACATTTCTTGTTTCAGAAGTGGGTTATCAAGGTGCCCTATGTGTTACTCCTTGCTGTTGGAGACCCCTGCACTAGAGCAGTGGTGGGCAATATACAGCCCCGTGGGCCATAAGCAGCTCTTCAGGTGTTTTCCTCCAGCTGCCCAGCAAAAGTTGTGCCAACTTTGTCCCCAACGTCCCCATTGGCCAGGGGACAGATTCTGTAGACCAGGGGTCTCCAATATGGTGCCCTCTGAAGACAGCTGAGGTGCCCGCGCACTTGTTCTGAGAATAGATCACCTGTGCTGGGTCATTGTGATTTTCAAGGAAAATATTTCTTTTAGGTGTTAATTGAGTCAATTTAACCCTACAGAGATTTGACTACAATGATTGATAAAGCACTACAGCGATTAGCTACAATGGTTGTTTTTTTTAAGGGAAAAATAAATTTATACTGTTACTCTTGTTTTGTTAAGTGTTCAATTAAAAATCTCTGAAGAAATGTGAGGGGTGTACATACTCACCTTTGTGACATCATGTATTTCTGTACTCATACTTTTCTATTATAGTATTACTATACTTGTAATTTTGTAGAATTTCTGTAGAACTATTTTTGAAGTATTCCATTGTATTATTCATGTCGTAATTCTCTAATGTTTTTATAAAATTATTTTGTTGTATTTCTGGAGTATTTCTGTTTTTACATTACGGAAGTAGTATTTTTATTATTTCGTATTATTGTAGTGTTAGTTCTGTAGTATTTCTGTAGAGGTATTTTGGAAGTATTTTCATAGTAACATTTTGTAGTATTTCTGTAGATTTTTAATGAATTTCCATAGTAGTAATTCTGTCGTACTTTTGTAGCAATATTTTTGTAGAAATATATATATTTTGAATCGTAGTACAGTAATCCCTTTGGTTATCGCGGTTAATGGGGACCAAAACCACCCGCGGAAAGTGAAAATCCGCGAAGTAGCAACGCCCTTTCCAAAATGCTTAAAATATATATATATAAATATATATATGTATATATATTTTTTTAATTATTTTATTTTATTTATTTATTTTTATTTATTTTTTCTAATTTTACAATATATAAGGTGCCTGTTTTTAAGCCCAAAATTTGATTTTTAGTTTTGTAGTAACTTTTTAGTATTTCTGTTGTTATATTATCGTTGTAAACACCCAAAGGGACAATGGGGACAAAGTCGCCCAATACATGTAATTATTACTTGTACTTTGATAGGTTGGTCGTTTTGGTTGTAACATTTCTCAGAATTCACTGTGTGAATATAACTTGTTTTTATATTCCTAAATATAAAAACAATCTCACACACACACACACACACACACACACACACATGAAGTAACGTTTCAATAATCAGTCTAATTGCATCTCTTGTACGTTTATCAGTTTTGTACTCTTTTATTTTGAAGTTGCATTTCCGGTGTATTTATCTGTTTCCTGTGTGAAAGAAGTTAACTAGACACACCGGGGCGGGCAGTGTGGCCGGAGACTCGGGGAGAGTGGCCGCAGCCCTGGCCGGGCGAGAGGTGATGGCTCCGATGGGTCACCGGACAGAGCTAATAAATTTATTTACCTTAATGCTTGTTTTTATTTGTTTAATTCTGCCAACATAGAGTTTATATAAGTTTTAACTTTGTCAACTTTTTTTACTGTTGTACATTCTAATTATTTTAGTTTGCCGGGCTGGATGAAAGAGCCTGAGGGGCCGCATGTTTTCTGGGGGCTGTACTCTGCCCACTCCTGTACGAAAGATCTGATTGTGAGTGGAGTTGGTTGTGAAAGTTTATTGAGCAAATGAGGGTTGAGTCTAGGTGAGGCCCAATGCATCTTTGTATTTTTTTCTGTGAAGGTGTCAACTGTAATTACGGGCTGTCTAGCCCCAAGACAATCTATCCTGGAAGTGCTGTCCACAACCAGATCATTCAAATGAAATAGATTCTGCTGCTCCATTTTAAACTTGACCCCTCCCATCTCACAGGTTTTGTCTCGAGACTCGAAAATGAGTTTCGCTTAGTGAACAGTAGCTAGGAGTGTTTCAAAACCACTATTTAGAACTACAGTGTTGTCCAGACTAAAAATTGCTATATAAGGACTATAAATAGCATTTTTTCATAGTTTGGCCGGGGTGCGACTTTTATGTTTTTTTCAGTTTTCATTACCCTATTTACCTTATTGAGCCACACTTGCCAAAAAGTTATAACTAAGAAAAAATATATATAAGTATAGGTAGCATTTAAGTATTTCTGAATAAAATGAAGTGCACTTGTGCGGCCGCGATCCATTATCCCCAATCCCATATTGCTGCGAGCGGGGACCAGTAGAAGGCACTTTAGTTCTGGCCCTCCTAAGATAAAATGCATGATTGTGGCCACGATTCATTATTTGCAGTTGACTATTGCTGAGCGCAGAGACTGCTGCAAGTGCATGATAATAAAGGAAAAGGAGCTACTTTGCAGATTTTTGTATGTCACAGGGTGGTTTTAGTCTACATCAGGGGTCAGAAACCTTTGACTCGTGAGCCATATATGGTTCTTTTCATTAGTTCATCTGGCTCATCTGGGACCCTGCCCAATATGACAGTTAAATGGACAGTGTATATTATTTGCGCACTAGATTTCACTGTTTTCTGTGGTGCCACAGAAAACGAGTGCTAAAAGCAAAAAGGAGCACAATGCGGAGACTCAAAGTGACCAAAATGCCCCTTGTTACTTCTGAAAAAAAGGAAAAAAGAAAACAAAGAAATAAGACAAAAATGAAAGTTTTTGCTTTTGTCCCTTTTCTTTTTAATCCTTTTCTTTCTTTTTCTTCATTTTCCAAAATTTGCTTTCTTTTCCTCATCTTTTCTTTTCAGTCCCGTTTTCCTTTTTTGCCTCTTTTACTTACTTCTTCCCTAGTTTTTATTACTTTGAAAAAATATTTTTCTCTTCTTTTTGTCTTTCATTGTGAAAGACCGGGTAAAAATGTGAAGAAAATGAGTGCTTTTCAGTCTCCGTAGTTTGTATTCTTCTTTGGACTCATTTTTAGTTGTGCTACACATTACAGGCACATTTAGAAAAAAAACACTGTCCCTTTGAGAACTGCAGAATATGTTCATTAGTTCTGATTGCTTCAGCAAGGCACAACTACCGTATTTTCCACACTATAAGACGCACCGGGTTATAGGGCGCACCCCGAAAAAATAGTTTTTGGTCCTATTTTTGACATACATAAGACGCACCGGATTATAAGGCGCTACAATGGGAATGTGGACAAAACAGTCAGATAGTTCAGTCCAACTTATTACCCCCTTAACATTCCGAGAGCTTGCAAAGACGCAAATACGTGTCGAGAACACGTGCGGATGCGGTGTCCGTAAGATGTCACTCAAATGCATCGTTCCATCATTCGGAAGGTTAAAGTCTTGGGATTCAAGAAATGCTAACCATTCCTTAGTATCTATTTTCCTTTTCGCTCGCAACTTTACTGTGCATATGACAATAAACACTTGGAATTGAGTTTAATTTAAAAATAGACACTCCATTCCATCCATTATCTGCACCGCTTATCACAGAAACATCGAGTTCAGTCTGAAACAAGATACAGGGACAATATAAAACCCGGAGTAAGCTCACCGAAGTCGTTGTGTTCATAATGATGTGCAGGCAATGTCCTCTTATATCCGTGAGGGTAGTAAATCCAGGAGAATACAATATTTACAAATACAGAATAGAAAAAAATGCTTTCTCTATGCCGTCAGTCACATGCTATACGCATTCATCTTTTTCGGCCAATTGCAGGCTTTGTTTCGCCGTTTAAGCCAATGGCAGCCTGTAAATGATAAAAAGGATCCGCCTCTTGACCTCCGAATAACTTTAGCCAATAGTGATCGATTCAACTGATGATTGACACATCTTTTTCGGCCAATTGCAGGCTTTGTTTGCCGTTTGAGCCAATGCCAGCCTGTAAATGATAAAAAGGATCCGCCCCTTGACCTCCGAATAACTTTAGCCAATAGTGATCGATTCAAATGATGATTGACACATTGGTTAGCCAATGAAACGCCGGTAAATAAATCCCAGCATACACCGCGTACTACTTGGCGTTCGGGAGAAATTCTAGTCGGCGGCTGCAAGTTAGTTGGAAAACTTTGCAATTTTAAAATTGATCCATAAATAAGGCGCACTGTATTATAAGGCGCATGGTCAGCTTTTGAAAAAAATAAAGGCTTTTAGGTGCGCCTTATAGGGCGGAAAATACGGTACATTGCCAAGTGCTGTAAGCACAGGGCATTGTAGTTGTGCCTGCTATTATAATCCCCCGAGATCTTATTCAAATTATTATATCTATCTTCTTCCGCCAAATTTGACGGGCCTCTCGATTCATATACCAAAAATTCCGGCCGAATCAGGACTCTCCTGCGACAATACAGATTTTCGATACGAGTCTCCGGGGCCCCGCGGAGACCAAAAAAAGTCCCCATCCGGAATAATAGGTTTTGAGAATTTCCCATCCGGAATACATGGGCCCGTTCATTTCTATGGGTAGTCATGGAAACGAGGGCTTTTTCATAGGTTAGTAGGGACTCAGCAGGGACTGTCCAGGGTGGCTTGAGGGGGCCCTTTAACTATGGGTAAATGGTGAATTCCAAAGAGTGGATGCTAGCGAGAGGATGCTAACAGTTATGTGCGCCGCTAGCAAGGTGTTGGGCTGGTATTAGCGATGAGAGGTTGAAGCCATGCTTACTCATGCTAGCTCTAGAAACTATTGGTGACGAGTTGGGCTGGCACAGCCAGCCCAAGTATTAGCGCAAGTTAGCTGTAAACACTGTCCGCAATGGGCGGCTGGCACAGCCAGCCCAAGTATTAGCGCAAGCTAGCTGTAAACACTGTGGGCAATGCTAACTTCTTCATGCACAAAACTTTTGGGAATGGCTATATTGTAACAACTTCATATTTACAAACTATACTAATGGGTTCATGTTAATGAGTTATGCTAATGGGTACATACTAAAAAGTGATGCTAACAGCTAAATGCTAACTGCTTAATGCTAAAAAATTTCGGTGATGGCTTTATTTTAACAAATTCATATTTACAAACTATGCTAATGGATACATGTTGATGAGTTATGCTGATGGTTAGAGGCTTAAAAGTTATGCTAATGGTTAAATGCTAACTGCTTCATGCAAAAAATTTATGCTAATGGCCACATGCTAACGAATCAGCAAAATGAATAGGCTCAATGGATTCCGGGTGGACCAATTCAAATCAAACGGCCCATTCTATTTGAACATGTAAGTTTTTAAAGTGTAATAACAGTGGTATTACTATGTTATGACCTTGAATGTGATTTTTAGACCTCCACAAGGCATATCCTTGTTGCTAACGATTATGGGCCCATCTGAAATGAACTTGCCAGTACCGGGGGGTGTGTGGGGGCGGAGTCCCCCCACAGAACCAAGTTGAAAATTACAAATACATCTGTCTGAGTTAAAAACTTTATGCTAACTCATAATGCTGACCACTCAACGCTACCGGTTCTCTACCAACATCTGCCAGATTAATCACAACTCTTACAATTGCCGCGGGAAT